>NW_026859857.1:0-55212 GCF_026571515.1 Ruditapes philippinarum
AAATCATTTGAATGTTAAAAACAAAATGTTTAGGGTCTGGATAATGTTATGAACGAAAAAAGTTAAATAATGTTGCTTTCGACAAAATAAATGTTGAATCAATATATATAGCAAACAAGAGTTCAGCATAGGAATGTTTTTTCGAATCTTACGGGAGATAAAGAAAATAACTGCACATGGTGCCTAGATAAGAAATTAGCAACATGGAATTATGAATATTGGGTTTATAAATAGAATATGTCACGTGTATACAGCCGCTGGATGCGAAATGGAAACATATTTTAGAAAGACGTGCATCAAGAATATTTCATGTAGTCAGAGTGATATTGTAAAGGAAATGGAGTGCCGTTAAAGTCTTACGTAATATCAGGTATGTATTTTTAATTTCTATTGTATAATAAATCACTGGGATAAGACGCTTTGATCAAATATTATCCCCTATACTGTTCCCCGGGCCTCAAGTCCTGTTACAACCCCCAAAAAAATTATCTAAAGTCTATTTCCACGTTAAGAATTCATAATAACAATAATATATGACACTATCACACAATTTTCATTATATCTCCATAGGCATGTTTCATGTTATTGTTATGAAATCTATTAATAGTAACGAATTGCTGATAAGAGATACAGGTTACTTTCGGATGGTTTGCAAAAAATATGGTGGCTGACAAAATGAAAAATATAGTAAATTTATATTTATAATAACAAACTTATTTTTCATGTAACAGGTTAGTATATTATATCATTAGAAAAATCATTTTACTCATATATTTTACATTAAAAAATGAATTAAAACCGGGTAAAACGTTTTCATTTTTTCTAGGTAAAGAGTTAAACTTGGTGCTAGAAAACTATTGAAATGACAGTTGAAAAGTAGCTGAACTTTCTTTTTTTAAAGCAAAAATTGAAAATCTGCTTATATTTCAAAAATATTAAAAATGATATAAGAATCTGAAAAATCGATCCACTAATAATAAAGTGATTAGAATTTAAAAATTCTGCTGCTATATAATGAATATAAATATTGGTTCTTAATCTGCTAACTTCTGGCAGCATGTGCTTGTGATGTCATCGTTCAAAGGGCCTATAGTATAAGTTTAACAAGGATAGCAACTCTTTCGCGCTTTTCTACCCAAATTTACATTTAATGTCATAACTCAGCCAAATCACTATATATTTTTACAAACTAGGTCTCGATAACTAGAGTATCGATATATGTATGCCATGACATCTTCCATATTAAGTGTTAAGTATTTTGTTTTATACTGAAACAGTCGGTAACCTGAAATCTGACAAGATCTGATTCACGTCAACATTGAAATTTTCACGACTGAATCGCTAAAAAGAGGCAATTATGTTGGGTAAGAAATATAATATTGATTGCATCTGTAAAAACCTAAACGATCGATGACACTCACCAATGAAAATCCCGTCTTTATCATCTTTATACCGCAGCTACACGAACAAAAATTTTTAATATAAAACGGGTATTTTCTTCGTCACTGCACACAAACTTTACCCGGAATACTCTAATTTTATCGTAGAGCCATGATCATTTAAACAATAAAGGTAGAGTGTTCCGGATAAAATATTTGTTAGGGAGGCATGAGAGAAGAATAAAAATTTCGTTGTGCATTTCTTCGTTTAGCTGCGGTATAAAATACATTTAGACGGGATTTTCGTTGGTGAGTGTCATAGATCATTTAATTTTTACAGATGCAATAGTATTTCTTACGCAACATTGCCTCTTTTAAGCGATTCTATAGTAGAAATTTCAATGTTTGATAAGAATGTGTGTTAGATTTCACAGGTTGTTTAGTGTTCGTATATAACAAAATACTTAAAGGGATACTCAGGCAAAAAATTATAAAACTATTAAAATGTTCCTATATACTACTCTTATCATACCTCATGACATTTTTTGAACTCCCAGCAATAATTTCTACGTAATTTTCTATAATATATTTTTAGTTTAGTTGCCAACAGAATCACCTAGTAGTTCTAAAACAAGTCTTGTGACTTGAACAAACCCTGGAAGTTACAATAACAGATATTGTGGATAAAGTATGATTGAAACAAGTTTAAGTCAATAATTGACATGTTCTTTAACGTTTCCAGAGTTCACGGTGAAAACTATTTTTAAATATTAACGCTCTAACCTGACCCACGTGGGTCAAGTAAGGAAACTACCACTTTATTATTCATAAGGAGAAAAGTTTTGTTCCTGTGACTGCCTAATGTATCCATTTTGAGGACATTTACAGAATACTAAATCAAAAAAACTCAAAACGGAGAAATGAAAATTTTTCCTGTGTCTTCCTATAACACTGCTTAATTTGAAAGATGTCATTGCATACATATATCTTTACTTTATTTATCGAGACCAAATTTTTAAAAATATATAGAAATTTGGCTGAGTTATGAAATTGAACGGGTTTTAATTGGTTGTTTTGCTGTTTTTGTTGTTCTTCTTATTTGTTGTTTTGTTTTTGTGTGTTTTTTGGGGTTTTTTTGTTTGTAACCTTTTTGTTTTTACCTTAAGTCAATAGTCGCAAATGTCTTTAAAAGTGTAATTTGTCGAATTCCTGAATATTTGCTGTAGCAAACATAAGGAAACAAAGTCTATAAACACCTCATATATTTAAATAAAAATGTAATCTGGATATCCCAGTAACAAAACTAAAATCCATAATGACCCTACATCGCTGACAAGACCATAAATTCTCAAAATGACAGAAATAAATAGTTTTTATAATTTTATCTAAAATAACAAAAATAAATAGATAATTCGGTAACAAATTCAACTCGGTGACGCCCAAATTTATTTTCGCTTGACATATTTCTTTGATAATTTTTTGATTTTGTGTTTATCTTAAATAATTTTTATTATGTAGTTAATTAACTTTAGCATACGCTGTAAAGAGGTTAACATTAATTATAATTTGAACTAACTATTGGGCCGACTCCAATTAATGATCTAATTTCAAAGTGTTAATGAGAAAGAAAAAAATGGCATATCTATTATATTAAAAAATACACCTTACTGTTGGGAATATGATACGTTCTAACATTTGAAAATTGCTTGTTTCAAACAGTAAGGGAATCAGTTACTTTCACGTCATGTGAAGTAAATGAAATAAGCTTCACAGAAAAGGTGAGAGTAGACATAATTACTTTTCAAAAACTTATTAATGGGGAACCAAATCGCTCTCTGTGCATTATTTTTACAGCTTTTACTGTTGGAATGCAACGTAATTAATTGATTTGTTACTGTTGTTATTGTTGCTAGTCGCTTTCGTCTTATGGAAGTGTTATTTTTGATGATGACGGTGATAATAATGATGATGTTGTAGCTGGTGATGTTGTTGTTGTTGTTTTTTTTTTGTTTTTGTTTTTTTTTAACTTTTTTAAAACCTCTTTATTTTTTTTATTTTTTTTTTAACTTTTTTAAAACCTCTTTAAAAATATTGTTATTGTCTTATTTGCTTTTGACATTTGTGCTATAATGTATCAAGTTCAAACATTAAAACAATTTTAAACAACACTACAAATGACAGAATTGGAATTTACAAATGATACTGTACATAAATAGATACCTTTCTAAATGCCAATGAAATAATAATGTAGAGTAAACGGAATTTTGTGTTTATACTACAATGTATTGCTGAGGTCTGTTGTTTTTTTTATTATTATTATTATTATTTGATTTTGCTGTTGTACATGTGTAGCTTTATGGTGATTGTTTTTGTTTTCTAGGTCGTCATTGTTAATGGTGTTGATGATTATGTTAATGGTGATGATCTTTTTTTTCACTTAAGGTGATTGTGCTTTGTCAGCCATGTTTGTTTTCAAAAAGTCTGTCCAAAGTGAAAGTAGGCCAAAATGCATATAACAACAAAGCTCACATTGTTATAAGATGAGCCATTTGCAAGTGCACTTCCAGTTCTATGTTTTAAAAGACTATTTTAAACAAAAATAAAAATGATTCAAGGTCAATATTCTTATTGTTATCATTTTTATTTTTGTTTATAATTGTCCTTAAAGTGTACTTGCAAATGGCTCATCATATAACAATGTGAGCTTTGTTGTTATATGCATTTTGGCCTACTTTCACTTTGGACAGACTTTGTGAAAACAAACATATTTTTATTTATTGTTTATTCTGCAGGTAGATCTATATAAAAAAGATATCTGAAGATAACGTAGCGGTTGTGAGTGACGTCATGAGGTTTTTACGGATCAAATTCGTGAGATACTTCACCTACGTGTCCTTGATAATGTGCCTGTCCCTTGTCTTCTCCCATATGTGGCTTGAAAAGTCAACCCAAAGTGTATTCTACGATGGACCCATAATGTTTACGAATAAAAAGCAAACTTCACAACGATCTCAAACTGCACAGTATTTGACAGACCCACAACTTAACCCGGTTCTTAGAACATTTAACTGTGATAAACTATTCAAGGGCGACAACTCAGAGATAAATCGTGCCAGTGATTACCTTAGAAATGTCCGGCATTTTAAAAACCGTGAAGACGATGAATTTAGAGTGTTGTCGCTAAACTGTGAAGAATACAAGAAATCCCGAGGATTCTTTGCTGCTCCAGTTACAAAATTAGAGCAGGATTTCCCTATTGCATACAATATTTTGTTTCATAGAAATATTGAACAGTTTGAACGACTTTTGCGTGCAATATATAGACCACAGAACCAGTATTGTATACATGTTGATAAGAAAACGCCAGACGACGTTTTAGAAACAATGACACTGTTAACTGGCTGTTTTGACAATGTGTTCATAGCATCTAAACTTGAATATATCATATACGCAAGTTATACGCGATTAGTTGCAGATATTAATTGTATGAAAGATCACATAGAACGAAACTTTGAATGGAAATATCTACTCAATATGGCCGCCAGCGAGTTCCCTATTATGACGAATTTACAAACAGTTCAAATATTGAATGAATTTGACGGAGCTAATGATATACACGAAGTATTCATTGATATAGACAATCAAAGGTTTAAACAAAAACATTTTACTTACATCGATATGAAGAGTAAATCTGGATACATCATACATACGAAAAAGGCAAAAGAAGATCCGCCGTACGGCTTAAAAATTACAAAGGGCAATGCGTATAATGTCTTCAGCCGGGCATTTGTTGAGTTTGTCCTCGAGGACGAGAGAGCTCGGGCTTTGCTAGCATGGTCGACTGATACGTTAACTCCCGACGAACATTACTGGGCAACTTTGAATAATCTGTACAGTAACCCATTTCTTGAAACACCTGGTGGTTTTAAAGGTGTGTATTACTCAATATTATTGTTAATGTTAATGACCAATGTGCAATCTGCAGGCCTCACGCTGTCCCGAAATTGACACCAGATGGGCATGCGAAAATGGAATTTTAAATATCGCGCGAAGGTGGCCCCGAAACTGGTCGACAGCCTCTCAACAGCCGAAGCGAGTACGATTCCTACAGAAGGTCACAAGATCACATCCGATCCACACATGCATGATTTCTACCGAAGATCACACGATGTCATCCGATCCACACACAAAGTCACCTCAAAGTTGCACATTTTTACCAAGAAGTTTACAAATTTATCTAATAAATGAACATTCGCCTTGTCTTCCGGCATTTTTTATTTATTTTCATTTTTTTATTTTTCATTTTTATTTTTTTATTTTTTTTTTTCATTTGGCATGCTTAAAATTTTGCGACCGCTCAAGAAGTTGCTGCCGGAGCCTGAAAAATAAAGCCGGGGTCGTACGTATATAATAATATTTATTATTTTATCAAGTTACATGTATTAGAGTTTACCTAATTCTGCTAAATCAAATTCTGTTTTAGGTAATCCTGACAAGAAGCCGTTCTCCGGGCGTTATATTGGGTGGAAAGCCACTACATTATTGTCAAGATGCAAAGAAAAACATTACGTGCATAACGTCTGTGTGTTCAGTGCCCTTGACCTTCCAGCATTAAAAGACAGATATGAACTCATTGCTGATAAGTTTGACATTGAATATGACCCGATTGCTTATATGTGTATGGAAGAATGGATTCAAAATAAAACGCTTAATCAAGAAGGCGTTAGATATGTAAAAAGATACAAGAAATTTGCAATAGCTAGATAATCTTTATTTATTTAATGTTACTCTTTCAGATTTATATTTTTAAGGCGACTTACATTGAAATAAAAATTAAAAAGAAAAAATAACGAATTTTTTGTCACTGTGTTTCAACTAGTTGTGTATTCGTCAACATGAATGTCTTTCAGAATCGTTTTTTACACCAAACCTCCTTTCATGATCTTCACTATCATCTTGTTCTTTTAACATAATCAGATGTATCGTAATCATCATCATCAATCATCATTTTTTCATAATCATCATTGATGAAAGTGAATATCATAAAAGGTGGTTTAATGTAAAAAAGAATTCAGAACACCCGGCAATCTGATTTGTACGAGGGAGGGGCATAGCCTCGTGTTTCGATGCTCTTTCTACTACTTAAAATAATGAAAGACAACTCGATCTTTACTGACTGAGATAGGTAGCTATTTGTTTCCCTTTTAAATGAGGAAATTGTACATTATTCCAACTAGGTACGAATGCAAATATCTAACCTCTGATAAATAGAAAATGATTGTGATATTTACTCCAGTATTCCCAATATTTAAAAGTTAAACAAACTTACGAACGATCCTATTATCTATAACGAGAATATGTCATTTCGGAAATACCCGACAGTCCAGTATTAATGATAACAAATAGAATTTCTTAGTTTTGGATTATAAAAACCATGACACCATGTATGTTAACTAATAAGAGGACTCACATAAATGATCCTATGTTATCTTATCTGTTACAAGTGGCTATCAATGTTTTATTTGCCGTTTATTTGTTTGTTTTTAGAAAAAGGAAAAACTTAAATAATTATGTTACTTATTTATTATCGAAAATATCGATTAAGGCCTAAAATTATTTGTCAATTGTTTGATTCATTTATTGGTTCGATTTTAAATTATGCATCAGTGGTATGGGGATTCAGTAAATCAAAGGAATTTGAAAGAATGCACCGCTAATTTATAAAAAGAAATAGTAATATTAAAGGTCGAAACAACGACATGTTCAACGGCTGTATATGGTGAACTTGCACGATATCTTCTTTATATAATGAGATAAGAAAAAATATCTAAATAATTGTTTGAACTGACTGAAGCATATAGTATAATACAGCACGCGTATAAAATTGCATAAGATGATTGTTTTAAGGGAAAGAAAGACTGTTTGTCACATGTGAAAAGGAAAATAATCTGATTTGATTATGGTTTTGCATATGTGCGTGATACGCCTGAAAACGTTTTTATATAATATATATAATTTATATAACAACGGATTATCGATAGTTTTGTTTAAGGGTGGCCAATGGGTAAGTACGAAAAACAGTCCAGTGTTAGAAGTATATAATTCTGTTAAAAGTGGTTTTGAAAATAAAAAGTTCTTGGATATTTTGCCTTCTAATTTAAGATATCATCTAATACATTAAATGTTGTCTTCCAATTATTTGAAAATTCCTACCGGTAGATACAGTACCCAGGGAATCAACGTTATTGTTTATACTGTGATAAGCACGACATTGAAGACGAATATCATTTTTTTTATTTGTCCATGTTATATTGAGTTAAGGAAATTGTGCATAAAATGGTATTATTATGTTAAACTAATCATGCTTAAATTAACAGAACTATTAATATGATAAAAGAACAATTCTCACAAATTTAGCTGTTAATACTAAACTTGCTATGACTTTCACAGCATCTGCTACACATATTTACACATATATAAGTTAATGCTCCAGAATAAAAAATAATGAATATTGCATGTTTAAAATATCATGTAATTCTATTCAATTTAAATAAATTAATGTATGTGATATTGCGAGTCGATACTTATAAATAAATAAATGTTAATCATGGGACTGTATTATACTTAATGTAAGTGTATCAATTTTGTAAGTATGTTACGATGAATGTGCCGTTCTGTTCTGTAATCTGGGACAATGCCTTGTTATTTCATATATGCAATGCAATTAAAGTGTATAATATGATCTGCTTTTATCATAAGTGGTGATAATTTGCGATAAGTGGCGATAACTGATATTGTATATATATTCATTAAGTGTCACGGAAATGAAAGTATCTAATGACTTTTTAGCCTTATGCTATATCATTTCCGCCTTGATTTATACTTTGTTTGGTTCATTTTACGCCTTTTCCCAACAGTATTTCAGTCATGTAGGCGGGTAGGTTCCTAACCATCGTCCCTGGATAGTTACACCAGTACTAGACTACCTTCCTCCGCGCTAAACTACCAAAGCATCTCCCGGGGATCGAACCCACGCCAGAGAGGTAACTGGATTTGAAGTCATCGACTCTAACCCCTCGACCACGGAGGCGGTGCTTGATTTATACAAATGAACAATGAGCTGGCTTTTATTCAACAACTCTCGTAATTTTCAGAGTTTTTTTTCCTTGGACATTTGTGTAATTATTTAATTATTTCTCAAAAGTAGTAATTCGATTGGTATAGATTCATGTTACTGCACGTGGTATTAAACACGCGAACGGTTACTTACAAAATAATCCCAGACTTGTTTCATTAAATTTGTAATAGTTAATGTAAAATTTAATTAGAAAAACAAATTAGTAACATAAATTCCAATGGTTGTATATATTTCAGTTTAACCTAATTTTCTTAGAAAAAACATTAACAGCAGATGTTGAAGAAATTTCTACAGAAGTTTTATATAATTGCTTGGCTAACTCCCGCGTTGCTGACAGGTTCAACCTCCGACGGTAATCTATATATTTTATTCCGTGTGATATTTGAAGATTGTAACACAATTCTTTTCAAGTTATTAGCTTCACTAAGTGTATTGAACCTAAGAACGTTGAATTTGGTATAAAAACATGTTTTATTTTCACAGACGAAGTTAAGACAATCGGGTTTGATTTTTATGTGAGGTCAAAACTCCTCTTTTCTTACTGTCTGTATTATTTAACCCATTACTTCATATACACGCCTTTTAACGCCTTTTTCACCCCCCCCCCCTTTTGTTGTCTCAAATGGTGAAAAAATGCATTATTTAGGCCCTTAACACTTGTTTTTGTTTGAGAAATGTTGTTAAAAAAAGTGACCAGTTTTTCGGCGCGGCCCCCCAACCAAAAGATACATCAGGGGTTTGAAGGGGGGCGGAGTCCCCCTCATCGCCAAGAAAATTTTGGACTTGTGAGAGGCTATAAATGACCCCAGATTGATCATAAGGTAACGTGTGACCAACGCTGAAAAGCATTTGACTCTATCTCAATCCATTGAGAAGTTGCAGCACTTTGAAATCAATTATGATGGAAAAAATCAACGCAAAATAGTGATTTTTGGCAATTTTGAGATGACCCCTCGTTGCCATGGTAACAGAAAATTTAAGCCTGAGCATGTTGTTGCAAGGACAAAGGTCCAGTCAACATTTGTGCCAAGTTTGATTAGTGTTGAAGCAGTTTTTATAGTATTATAGCAATTTGAACTTGTAACGGGAGACTTTTCAATGAAAACAGCCATTTTTCACAAAATGCTCATGAAGTAATGGGTTAAGGCACGGTATAGAGAAAGACGGGTCCTTATTTTGACCCTGTTATATTAAAATTTACAAGTACATCGCGTAAAATGAAACACAATATTTTTCATTTGGATTGCATAAAGCCATTTATCAACACAGGAAGGCTCATGCAGGTTCTTGCTCGTGTTTTAATTTATTCGTGGTTGGCTTGAGCAGAAACACTGACCTTCTATAACTAGTAACAGGTTATACTCTGAAGAAAAAACAATAAAAATCACTAATTTTGAATAGTTTAACCTCTGTCTTTTAATCTGAACATGTTTTCAAAACATTCATTTACGTGCCCATTCTTAATCAATGCTTACTAAAAAGCGAATTTAAAGCAAAAACAATAATCAACCATCATTTGCATACAATTTTGTGTTTAGAGAAGCGTCATTGCTAGCGTATTATAAATAATTTTCCTATCAAGAATGTGCATTTAAACATACATCTTATGAAAATGTAATGAGATTAAAAAGAATGTAATAAAATCTTCTTAAACAAAGTAAAGAATATATTTTAATTTAATTTATTAGTTTTAAATTAATTGGTACGAACACATTGGCGCAGTAAATATTTCAGCTTTTCCGGTAAAGGGAGTTTTCAGTGTGTTTACGTGCATTGTGTCTGGGATAATAACATCATATACATTTTTTATTTATAAAAATGTTGTAAAGTAGCTTTAAAGTGGGTGGCAGTGCTAAGTTCAGTAATATACAACCGTTTTGGTCGCAGCAGTCCAGTGGTATACCAGTGTGTAGGTCACTAGTTCAGTCCATCGCCACTCTAGCTAAAAAAACCTTATTTTCTTCCGGTAGAGACTTTTATAATTTTAGGGCCCAATTTCAACGTGTTTTTAATCATTTATAATTTATTTATTCATTTATTTATTTTTTTATTTATTTATTTATTTATTTATTTATTTATCTATTTATTTATTTATTTATTTATTTATTTATTTATTTATTTATTTATTTATTTATTTATTTATTTATTCATAATGATAATGATGAGAATAACATTTATTGCTTTCATCACACGAAAAACAACAAAATATTACTTGTACTGACACTTCTTTCACTTATTACTTAAATTGAATTGATTATTTTTCCCTATTTTTGTTAATCTATTGTATGGTTTAATTATCAGGCGTTTGGCATATTTGCTTGGCCAATAATGATCAAATTATCATAAAATAATCTCACCTTGATCACCAAGAACATAATTACTATCTAGCACTAGTTTACTATATAAATATATACAAGGTATCATAAATAGTCTGTTTGTTTCATTTATTGTATATAACTGCAAATCGGCTCTTACTCGGCAGTAATTAGTGTAGCCGCTATTTCATGAAGAAACCAGTGCTGATATTGAAAATTGTGATTGGCATATTCTAAATAGCCAGGTCAGGTGTTTCTAAAAAGGCTGATAACACTGTAGCAATGTGAGGATACATTCAAATTTATTACATAGATAATGCACGTGGAGCTCAGCTCGCAGAGACAAATGTGAACACAGTAACTTTTTGATATCCTTTAAACTCTATGAAAAATGTCAATTATTAATTGCTGACTGTTTTATATTTTCTAGAAAAAGTAAGCAAAACATTATTTTGTTTCATATGACAGGAATGAATTGCATCAAAAATACTAGGTATTGTTGAAAACTCATTGTTTTACATGCCAGATTAAGTAATTGGACCCCATCCTTGTTTGTACGTGACTGCTGGGGAAAAATAATGTTATGCTTAATTAAAGAGGTGACACTTTCTATATTTTTATCTGATATCGAGTTGTAAGAGCCGATTTGCAGTTATATGGGTAAGAGTCCGATAAGACTCCCTACGGTCGTCTTAATACGAACTCTTACCCATACATAAATCCACTGAGCGATTTTCATGCCGGTCGCCATACACCATTATTCCCCCTGTGTGCCCATTTGTGCTGAACAAAAAGGTACTTCACTTTACAAGAGGGCATCTAATTTAAACGGCAGATATTCTGTGTCAATTGTTCGGACATTTAATTGTATTAAAGATCCGGTATTTGTAACAGCACTTAAGTGAAATTTTATATTTGTGTATAATTAGTCTTCTAAAACATTTCTAACATCCAAGAATATGTTAAATTTTCAAATGTTTATAAACGTTATAAGTAATCATAAAAATATATCGCATTCATTTCTTTTCTGAAAAAATGGCTTAGACTTTATCGAAAATGAGTTTCTAATTACTTCCCTTTATTGACACAAAATGTAAATTCGTTAATATCTTTTCAAATAATGCTTTTTGGAACGTACAATATTGATAAATCTTCATTTGAGCATACTATTTATTATATAAAACCATAAAAAATGATTTACGGGATCTTTAATGTCTTATGCAGTTTCCGTTGCAAAATAAATTTATTTCCGGTATTACGGCGTCCTAAGTGTATTACATGTATATTATGAAATTAATCATTAAAACAAACAAACTCTTAATTAACAATATTTTTTTGCTTCTGTTTTTAGTACTACTAGTATTTGATGAATGCGATAGCAAAACATATGCGTGTCCGAGTGATTAACGCGTCTGATTAGAAATCTAAGGACTGCTGGCCGCTCGGTGTAAACCCCGTCAGTCAAGGGCAAGCCGTTGTTTCCTCGAGAAAGAAACTTTACGCTCATTATTTTGTATTGGTTAGTTGCAGGCACGGACTCCAGAGTGTTTCAGTAAGCTTGTAGCTTCCAACCCAATATCAAACTTAAATAAATTCGTATAAAATGAAACATATTAACTGATAAAAAAACATAGGGCACGTGTTTTCTATGAGAAAAATATTTATGTTAATTAAATATAGTTTGCTTAATTTTCTGCATGTTTCGTCTGCTTCACAAACTGATACATGATATCCACCCCAGATACGTAATACCGATACAAAAATAAACAGACGAGCGTATCCAGTATTTTTCGTTGTCATCGTCTGTAAAAAGAGCCACGCCCCAGATCTTGATCCTTTAAGCAATAAAAATCAAAATATAAAGCGGTCATTGTTTAAAGCCCCATTATCGAATAATTTCACATTCAGCACGTTTTTTCTTCCTGTGATCAGCTGATAACATGTACATTATAAAAGTTAATAAATGTTTGTATTAAACTCATAGTGCCGTACAGAGGGTAAACAATTTTCGTCTTGGATAGGAAATGTATAAGTATCTATTTATTTAATTATTAATTATATAATTATTTATAATGAAAGTAATACTTAGTACTACTATTTTGTCTACATATACTAGTATTTGTGGCAAACAAAAACATAGCAGAGATGTAGATAACATAAATATGTTATCTATGTCTCTGAACATAGTAATGGGTATTTCCGTATATTTCGACAAATGATAAGCTTTTAAACTTTTGTAGATAATATGCAAAATATGCAACGTTAAACACGATAATAATCGTCCACTATGGAATAATTACTAATTAATACAAAGTTTAGATTTTCATAAAAATAACAGGAGTCTTTAAGCGTACTGCTTTAACAGATCACCTGGCGCATAAGAGACAAACACCATACCTGTAGGTCACCGGTTCAATTATAAATCAGATTAAGCTACTTAAAAGTGCCGTAAAAATGAGAATTAAGAATCAACGAAGCACAGAACGCAGTCCCCGACATAACCCAGACACCCGGCAGGATTAGAAAGAAGAAAGGAGGGGGGGGCGCTTAAGATGTTCAATAATAGTTAAACATTGGAACTGACGTGTAAACAAAACAATATCAAGCAGACGACAAAACGCGTTTTTCTTTTTTTATAGCAAATATCAAGATTTGTGATTATTAAAGCAGGATTAAGGATGTCAACGTGAACTCATTTTCAGTTTTAAGTATATCTTGAGTGCATAATTATGGAAGAAACAATTAATTATCTCAAGTGCTTGTTTTATGTCGGAAACAATAGTAACAAAGAAAATATTATCATTTACAATCTAAAAAAAAATTAAAAGCGTACACATTTCTGGTTTAAGTGACCCCAAATTACGCTAAGATTACTACAATGCGATTACCAAACGAATAACGAATGAAATGTCAAGCTGGTATATAAAATTACACCACGTGCCCCTCTGCTTCTGTTATAATAAGAGTTCATTGTACATGAGAATTTTGGTTTATTTACACAGACGAGCATGTGGGAATATTCGTTAACTTCGTTATGATTATTAAACCTGGTATGTAGTAAATGCCACGTTAAGACTTTCATGTTCACTAATTTTCGGATTCTGCAGAGGAATTGCAGAACACAGGCAATCGATAGCAGACGACACAATATCTGCGTAATGTTTTAGGAGAATAAGTGATATTATCGATGGATCTTTATTTTTTGGCACCAAATTGCAGTTTTAGGAAACATAGTAAAATTACCGCTTGGATTTGTACTTTAACATCTGTGATAAGGAATCAGTAACAAAATCCAGATCGACGAAGGACTATTAATTTAAACCTTCTGTCATTTTTCACAAATGCAGACGAGAACTTTAAGGAGATAACGCACGCTATGTTGAATACTTATCTAATATTTGATCTCACAAACAGCTGATTTGGCGATTTAACATGTGAAATTCAACATGTAATAAAAAGATTTTCTTTTATTGGATTAGATCTACAATGTTTAAAAGTGACTCATTTAAATGTTCAAAACAAAATGTTTAGGGTCCGCATAATGTTATGCATACTAAGAGTTAAATGTTGATTTCGACACAACACAATGAAATAATTTGTTGAATAATATATAGTAAACAAGAGATCAGCATAGGAATGTTATTTTGTACGGGAGATAAAATTCGTACGGGAGATAAGAAAAATAACTGCACATGGTGCCTAGATAAGAAATCAGAAATCATTTATAAATACTGGATTTATAAATAGAATGTGTCACGTGTATACAGCCGCTGGATGCGAAATGGAAAGACGTGCATACGACACTACGTTACGTCAGAGTCATATTACAAAGAAAATGACGTATCCTAGAAGTCTTACGTAAAATTAGGTATGAATTTTTAATTTAATAATATAATCAAAAGTAATTCTAGAAAAAAAATATACTGTATATATTATATTATATATACAGTATATTTTTTTTCTAGAATTACTTTTTTATACTATCCCAACACTGTGCTGGGTCCCTGTGATTTAATCATGTTCAACTGATTATATTATGAGCCAAAATGTAATATAATGAACGTACATAAGCATGTAAACACCATGTCAAGTTTGTTGTTATTTGTGTGACGGGTTTTGTTTGTTTATTTTGTTTGTTTGTTGTTGTTAGGCAAAAGAAAATAAATTCCCAGATTCTCATCCCCGCCCGCCCGGCAAAAATTGCTCCGCCCGAACGATTTTTATTTTCAAAAAAAGAAAAAAGAAAAAAGAAAAAAAAGAAAAGAAAGTAAGAAAAAGAATTAAGTATTTAAGTGTATCATCATCTGTGCGGCCGAAAATCCGTCAGTCTCGGTCCTGGCTGAATAAATATCGGATCATGCGGGCCGAGATTAAATTTCTTACCGTGAAAAATCCTCGGGTCCAAATAAAATTTCTCAGAGCTAAAAATAACCTGTTTTGATTGTTAAAATGAAATGTGTTACAGAAATTTAACTATACTGAAGTTTGAACCACAAAAGACCAATTTTTGACAAGTCAAATATTCAAATAAACAGCAGTTCATAAACAGCATCGGTAAATTTTGCCGTAAATTACAAATTTGGAAATTTTGTTTTACAATGTCTTTTAAAAAAGCAGCTGAATAACAATCTATAAATACTCATAAAATAATTAATCTGATAAAATTAAAATCAACATAAACTAGAATTGTGAATGGTTATGCAGAAAACAGATATTTTTTCGTTTGTCACATATTTTCGCGATGCCGATTTTTATAATAAAAAAAGAAGTAACAAAAAGGAAGTCTATAATTGATAAAAATTGTCAAATGACACTTTAAATATGAGCCGCGTCACGACAAAACCAACATAATGGGTTTGCGACCAGCATGGATCCAGACCAGCCTGCGCATCCGCGCAGTCTGATCAGGATCCATGCTGTTCGCTATCAGTTTCTCTACTTGTAATAGAGTTGGTAAGCGAACAGCATGGATCCTGATCAGACTGCGGGGATGCGCAGGCTGGTCTGGATCCATGCTGGTCGCAAACGCACTATGTTGGTTTTGTCGTGACACGGCTCATATAGTTTATTAATTAAGTAAACGTACTGTATTGTTTACATTAGTTTAGAATGAGACATTAGCCAGTTTGTGTTGCACAAAGTATATTTTCTTAAGGGAGGGGGGTGTGTGGAATCACAGATATATTATACAAGCTCCATGATGGAATTAATCAAGAAGAAACAGAAGAATTGGGAGTCTCAGGATTTTGAAAATCCTAGTGAGGACCCTGATTATTTCTAATGGCCACATTTTGTTTTGTTTCTTCAGTGAAAGCCACAATAAGAAAAGCCGTCATTTTGACATTCACCCAGGTTGTTATCATATAATACTTGAAATGTCACGGCCTGAAATAATCATCTGAACTAATTATAAACAAAAGGGTGCCGGTCCTTGTGGCCTTAAAAATGAATTTTGCTTGAAATCTGAAATCTGCTTGATTTTGTATACATGTAATCTTTATAATATCTAGTCATGGTATGAAAGTGAAAATAAGATCGCTTTTTAATATAATATGTAAATCTCTGTACTTTCTTTGCCAAATTTTCAATAGCTTAGATGTTATTTTTGCAATGTAAATAAATGGGAGTCTTTTTGTGTAGCTTCATTGGTTGATTAATTAATTTACTCATGTAAAAGCACTATTGATCAGCATAGGCATAGTACATCTTTATTCAACTCCTTTATAAAATTAATATGTCTTATTTTGTAACAATACATTTAGATCTATATATTGTTGTTTTTGTTTTTTTTTGTCCAAACATGTCAATAATATGAAAGGTTCAATAAAACAGCTAGATCATTACAATCAAGATATATTATAATGTTGCTTCCATTCTCAATCTGAATAAATATATCTTACATACACATAATATTAGAACCTATTATATAGAACAAAGTCCCAAATATTGACCTCCCTGACCGAGAATGGAAAATAAAAAATAAAAATTAAAATCCACCCACCCGCCCCATTTTTTCCCAAAATTTGGATCAGAATCTAGTTATTTATTTTCTATTGCCTTATTGGTAGTTTGTTAGTTTAAAATTAAAGTTGTACCTTTTTTGTTTTTACCTTAATAAATGCAAAATTTCCTTAAAAGTTCCCTGTAGTTATTTGCCTTTGTAAATATTCTAATATTTACTTAACAAATATAAAGAAACAAACTCATGAGCACCTCGTATATTAAAAAAAGTATAATCTGAATATCCGAGTAACAAAACTAAATGACCATATAATGACCCTAAATCGTTGACCAGACCATAAATTTATCAAAATGACAGAAATAAATAGTTTTGATGATTTTATTTGGAATAGCAAAAAATATAATGTCAAAGGCAGAATATTCAAAAATAAACTCGGTGACTCCCACTTATTTTTCGCTCGAAATTTTTGTGTTATCATATTTTTAGATCGTGCAGAGTTAAAATGATTTCTATTATATGCAATTTTTTCTTGCATATACTTTACTGAAGCAAACGCCTTAAAGGAACCCCACAGAGTTTCAAAGCGCTTAAACCATTTTTATTACATAGACCGGCAAGGGCACCTTAAACAGAACGATTTGCAAACGATAATTAAGAAAAATAGTCTGAAATAAATTTAACATCGTATTTCTGTGCTATTATTAGACCAATTTGAGTGAAAAGGGTTGCAACGCTTTAACTATTGGTCATTATTCACTTGAATAATTATTCTTTAAAAGCGGATTGGGGGAATAATCTAAATAATTTGTCTAGAATTGAACATTAACCTCGAAAAAATATTTTTAGTTCCGTCTTGTTAAGAAAAAAAACTCAGTGGAGTCCCTTTAAAGGGTGATGAACATTTATAATTTGAACTAAATATTGGACCGGCCAGCGACATCTATCATGGTGAAAGTTCACTGTGAAAAACTGGCATTTCTCTTATTTCAAAAATTACACATCATTGTAGGGATTATAATCCGTTCTAACATTTGAAAATTGCTTGTTTCCCACAGCGAGGGAATCAATTACTTTCACGACATGTGAAGTAATTCAGAAAAGTGCTTACTTTTCAAAAATTAACAATGTAAGACCTGAATCGCTCACTTTGCGTCATCTCAACAGAAGAGCTTTAATTTGACTTGTTGTTGTTGTTGTTTCTGTTGTTGTTGTTGTGGTTGTTGTGGTTGTTGTTGTGGTTGTTGTTGTAAATTGTTATCTTATGATGCTGTTGCTGATGGTGTTGTTAATGATGATTATATTGCTGTTAATGATGATGATGATGATGTTCTTTGATAAAATTATTTTATTATGTTATTTACTTTTATTTTGCTATAAATGGTTCTTGTATAACGAGTTTAAACAGTAAAAGAGAGTTAAACAACAATACAAATGAAAATATTGAAATGTTGTTGTTTTATTGTCGTAGACACACTTGTCTCTATATACATTTTCAAAGGATTGCTATTTTTCTCTTAAGATTTTGTCGATGTTCCGCTTAAATTTATTAAACTTAGATTAACAAACTAAATTAACAATATACGTTTTGTTTTTATTCTGCAGGTATTCAAAAGAGTTATCTGAAGATAACGTAGTGGTTGTGAGTGACGTCATGAGGTTTTTACGGATCAAATTCGTGAAATACTTCACCTACGTGTCCTTGATAATGTGCCTGTCCCTCGTCTTCTCTTTCATGTGGCTTGAAAAGTCATCACAAGATGTGTTCTACGATGGACCCATAATGTTTACGAATAAAAAGCAAACTTTACAACGATCTCAAACTGCACAGTATTTGACAGACCCTCAACTTAACCCGGTTCTTAGAACGTTTAGCTGTGATAAATTATTCCAGGGCGATAACTCGGAGATAAATCGTGCCAGTGATTACCTTAGAAATGTCCGGCATTTTAAAAACCGTGAAGACGATGAATTTAGACTGTTGTCGCTAAACTGTGAAGAATACAAGAAATCCCGAGGATTCTTTGCTGCTCCAGTAACAAAATTAGAACAGGATTTCCCAATTGCCTACAATATTTTGTTTCACAGAAATATAGAACAGTTTGAACGACTTTTACGTGCAATATATAGACCACAGAACCAGTATTGTATACATGTTGATAAGAAAACGCCAGACGACGTTTTAGAAACGATGGAACTGTTAACTGACTGTTTTGACAACGTGTTCATAGCATCTAAACTTGAATATATCATATACGCAAGTTATACGCGATTAGTTGCAGACATTAATTGTATGAAAGACCATATAGAACGAAATTTTGAATGGAAATATCTACTCAATATGGCCGCCAGCGAGTTCCCTATTATGACGAATTTACAAACAGTTCAAATATTGAATGACTTTAATGGAGCTAATGATATACACGAAGTATTCATTACTATGGACAGTCAAAGATTTAAACAAAAACATTTTACTTACATCGATATAAAGAGTAAATCTGGGTACATCATACATACAAAAAAGGCCAAAGAAGGTCCGCCGTACGGCTTAAAAATTACAAAGGGCAATGCTTATAATGTCTTCAGCCGGGCATTTGTTGAGTTTGTCCTCGAGGACGAGAGAGCTCGGGCTTTGCTAGCATGGTCAGCTGATACGTTAACTCCCGACGAACATTACTGGGCAACTTTGAATAATCTGTACAGTAACCCATTTCTTGATACACCCGGTGGTTTTAAAGGTGTGTATTACTCAAGATTACAGTTAATTATGGTGGCTGATTTGGTACATTGAACATTAACCTATATCGTTATCGCCTTTCGTTTTGACGCTAGTGACAACACGACAAAGCGCCAAAAGGCGCGTTGTCGGACTTTCGTCTTGTCGTCCTGTCGCTAACGTTGTAAACAAACTGCGGGTTGTCGTGCAGCGCGTTATCGCAATGTCGCCCTGTCGCTTGGCTTATAAGCCGATCCTTCAGTTTAACCGGGCGACAATGTGACATTGCGACAACACGCCGCACAATAACGCGCCGTTTGGCGTACATCGTTAGCGACAGGCCGACAAGACGGAAGTTCAACAAAGCGCCGTTTGGCGCTTTATCCTGTTGTCGCTAGCGCCGACACGACGCACAAAAGCGTGCCAAATCAGCCACCATAGTTAATTATGGTGGCTGATTTGTTATTATTTTGCGCGTCACGCTGTCGCTGGCGATAACACGACAAAGCGCCAAACGGCTGATTATCGCCTTGTCGTCCTGTTGCAAGCGAAGCAATGCTTTAACGGCGCATTGTCTTACGGCGTGTTGTCGCGATGAGACATTGTAGATTGACACAAATGGAAGAATTTATTAACTGGCGATAACGATATTTGTTGTCTTGTCGCTTGCTAAAGTGTAACAAATCAGCAACCATATTTAATTTTATATGACCATCTATTATGCAATCTTTTTTATAAGCTTACAGTAAAGTTCAATTATATTATAATATATACAAGAATTACGGACCATTATGCATTACATGATCTTTTTTCTTGAATTTAACGTTTTACTAACAAGTCAAGCTAAAAAAAGTAATGCAATTTAATATTGCTATTCAGCACTATCTTATTATACATAAGGGTTACTCATTAAGATGAGCGGACTCTACATTTTATCCCATATAAAAAAAAACTAAACAAGTTGTCCATGTCCGCCGCTGAAAAAAGGCACGTAGGATAGGCACCAATATTGTAGTCGCGTATGAATTTACAATATTCCCACCGGCGACGGAATGATATGATGACCCTTGCGCCAAAATCCACATAACGGCGCAAAAACAAGAAAAAAACTCAATCTGATACTCAAAGTTTCTTTAATATTTATTGTTCTTAGTATATAAAAATGAAATCTTCGCAACGGTACATATCGTATATCAATAAGGGATATTCATTTTTTTCTATTAATAATACAGGATTTTCAGCTGTAGAAACGAGTGATATATGATAATTTTCATACCACAAGATGAAAATAAATCCTGTATTTCATAGAAAAAAATTGAAATTTATGTTTATTATATACTTATATATTTTTGTGACAATACAATTTGAAAGACTTTCCCTTAAATATTGTATATTGGCAGAATTTGGAAGAACGTAGTCCGGGAAAACATCCGTCTTAATACGGAAAATATTTTTCACTATAGGGAAATATTTTTTACAGTGAAAATACGGAAAATACAAATACGCATTTTATTTCGTCAAAAGTTTTTAATATTAAGTATATGATATTTACATTTATGTAAGTTATATCTAATTTTGTTACAGGTGATCCCGATAAGAAGCCGTTCTTTGGACGTTATATTGGATGGAACACCACTAAATTATTATCAAGATGCAAAGAAAAACATTACGTGCATAACGTCTGCGTGTTCAGTGCCCTTGACCTTCCAGCATTAAAAGACAGATATGAGCTCATCGCTAATAAGTTTGACATTGAATATGACCCCATTGCTTACATGTGTATGGAAGAATGGATTCATAATAAAACGCTTAATCAAGTGGGCATTATTGACACCAAAAAATACAAGAAAATTGCAATTACTAGCTAGTCCTTATTTATTGAATGTTACTCTTTCATTTTTTTACATTTTTTGAAGACGGGTAACATTGAAATAAAAATCTAAAAAAGTGCTGAGTTCTGTCACTGTGTATGAATACATTTGTCACTTTAAATATCTTTCAAAGATGTTCTTCAATATCATCTTGGCATTTCAAAATGAACAGATGAATTATCATTATTATCATTATCATCAATCATTATGCATTATTCATCATCGTCATTGACGCAAATTTAGCGGCATGCTTGTTGCTACCTTTGAACAAGATAAACTAAGACCACCATTGAAAGACAGTGCACCCAGTGACGCAAAACCCTGCGTTGTTCACGCAGACAGTGCTATGAACTCAAAACAGTTGTGCAAGTATATACTACCGTTGACGAAATTACTTTTTCGGCAAAATAATAGTGGTCGTCAACATAAATACGAATTGGGCAGAAACCGAACTAGCCACAACATCTTAATCCGTCTCATGAATACAAGATCTAAAAGATCATTATCAGTATTCGATTTCCTTAATCTCTTGATAAACTACTCTTTAAATATTACAATTATACTAAATACTTAAGATTTTTACAGTTTCAGTTTTTATTAAACCAAAGCATATGATATTCAACTGGTTGTAAAGCAAAATAATAGACAAAAATTAAACTTATATCACAAAGAAAGAAAACAATTATGACTAGCTAAATAAACAGGAGCGCCATGATGGCCTTGAAATCGGTGACCTGAATATAAAACTCTCCATGACAAGGAACAAGTTATATTGCAATCTTTTAACAAGAGCAGATATAAAATCTAAATCTAAAACTGATATCACAAAGTTCATATTTGTATCTGCATGTGTAAAACATTACTGGTTGCTATTTTTAAGTACATAAAAGTAAAATCAAGGACCCCCTGGGACGGTGCCAATTTTGAACTCGATGCTTTTATTTAATCAAACTTGGTTTACACCTTTAAGAAGATTGTTCATGCTTAATATCTAAGTTCTAACTCTTTTGGGGTTTATAAAGACGATTTTTGAAGTTTTTACTATATTAATGTAAGCAAATCAATAATAATTGGGCTGGGGGACGTTTGACTCCAGGGCTTACCATTTGAGAATGTATAAAAAAGAGAGACAACTCTGACTTTACTAACGGTGGTAGACAGCTATTTATTTCCCTTTTCATTCTGCACATTAATGAGGAAAGGAATTAAGTACATTGCTTACAGGAATGTAAATATCTAACCACTGTTAAAATATGTTTGTAATATTTACTCCAGATGTCCCAATATTTAAAAGTTTAACATACTAACGAATGATGATCTTATTATCTATAACGAGAATAGGTCATTTCGGAAATACCGAACAGCCCTGCATTGTTGATAAAAATAATCTGAATAATTACTAAGTTTTGGATCATTTAAAGAATGACACCATAATATGATGCGAACTAATAAGAGTCACATAAATGTTCCTGTGAAACAATTAACACATGTTGTCTAATCTGTTACAAGATCAATTAAAAAAACTATACTTTTTTATTTACCGTTTTTTTTACTTGCTTTTAGAAAAAAAAATCGAGCATTGTCCCCCCCCCCCCCCGACTGTGGCTCTTGTTAATTGTACAGGTAGTTTTAACATTTAGTTGTAAGACATTGAAAGCCTTACATTTGTTATTTATTGTCGCAAATATCGATTAAGGCATAAAATTATTTGTCTATTATTTGGTTCATTTGTTGGTTCGATTTTAAATTATGCATAAGATATATGGGGATTCAGTAATTCAAAGGAAATTGAAATAATGTATCTCAAACTTTGTAACAAATATATTAAAGGTCGAAATAACGCCATATTCAACGGCTGTATATGATGACCTTGCACGTTATCATCTTTATATAATGAGATATGTGAAAAATATTAAATAATATATATGTACTCATATATTGGTTTGAACTGACTAAAACAGATAATATATAATATTACAGCACACGTATAGAAATGGGATAGAAAAAAACTGTCACTTGTGTAAAAATATAATCTGATTATGACTTTGAATATGTGTTTGAAAAGAAAATTTATATTATGCTTTAAACAAGGGATAATCGATAATTTTGTTAAAGGGTGGCCAATTGGTGAATAAGGAAAACAGTCCAGTTTCAGTCGTATATAATGATGTCAATTATGATTTTGAATATGAAAAGTACTTGGATATGTTGCAATCTAATTTAAGATATAATATTACACAATTAAGTTCACCTTCACATTCTTTGACAATTCAAACAGGTCGATACGGTAACCAGATTATCGAGAAAAATCAACTTTATTGTATATACTGTGATAAACACGAAATGGAAGACGAATATCATTTTATTTTGATTTGCCCGTGTTATATTGAATTGAGGAAATTGTGCATGAAAAGTTATTATTATGTTAAACCAAGCATGCTTAAATTTATAAAACTAAAAATGATAAAAGAACATTTCTTGCAAACTCTATGTATATTAAACGTCCAATGACATTTAGAGCATCTGGGCTGAGTTTCATGGAGAGTCCTATGTTAATCCTAAACCCTAGGACTTATGACCAACTTTAGGAGAAAAAGTTTTTGCACTTAAGACCGTTTCAAGTAACTGTCCTATCTTTTGTCTTAAACTTAAGACTGATGACCAATTCGCTCTCCTGAAAAAAGTTACAAAATACAAAGGCACGCGCATAATCCCGGGTTGGATTTACTATGTAATTGATTATAGCAAGTATAAAAAAGTAATGTATTTCCCTCTTATCATGTTGAGTGAAAATATATACCATATTTCACGAAAAACGATAAAATAACCGTTTAATTTAATTTCATAGTAAAAAATGTTTACGAACCCCCTTGCTTGTTACGCAACTGCAATTGTACATCGCGCAGTAATATTATTATTTATAGATGCGTCTTGTTTTGCACGCAATATTTGGCGCTAAATTGTGACGTCATGTAAACAACTCTTTTAAACGCCTTTACAGCGTTAATGACTTAATTAAGAAAAAATATATCCCAAACAGTGATTTTATCGCCTAATAACATCACTGTTTGGAGTTCGGAGGCGAGGAATTATATCACGAGGGCGTAGCCCGAGTGATATAATGATGCGCATCCGAACGACGAACAGTGATGTTATCAAACGATAAAATCACTGTTTGGGATAGATCTATATTATTTCGATTCTAACACGACATCAACAAATAAATGTTGCCGTGCTTGTTAGTTAAGCAAAATTTCGCCTGATTTGTTTATATGGTCCTTTCTGTTTTGTAATCTGGGACAAGGTAATGTTATTTCATATATGCAATGTAATTAAAGTGTATAGTAATATGATCTGTTTTTATCATAAGTGGTGATAATTTGCAACAAGTGGTGATAACTGTTATTGTATATATAAATAATTATTTAGTTTCACAGAAATGAAAGTATCTAATGACTTTTAAGCCTTATAATATATCATTTCTGCCTTGATTTATACAACTGAATAATAAGCTGGCTTATATTCAACAAACTCTCGTAATTTGCAAGTTTTTTTAAGACATTCGTGTAATTAGTTCTAAAAAGTAGCAATCCGACTGGTGTAAATGCATGTAACTGCATGTTGAAGTTAACACGTAAATTGTTACCTACATATCCCAGACTAGTTTCATTAAGTTTGTAACAGTTAAAGTAAACTTCAATTAGAAAAACAAGTGATAAAGATAAATTCCAAGTGTTATATTTATTTCGGTTAAACCTACTTTTCTTAGAAAAACTTTAACAGCAAATGTTGAAGTAATTTCTACAGAAGTTTTATATAATTGCTTGGCATGTAACTCCTACGTTGCTGACAGGTTTAACTTCCGACGGTAATCTAGATAATTCATTCCGTGTGATATTTTAATTTTGAAACTCAATTCTTTTAAGGTCTTAGCTTCAATAGAATGCACGTTTTTTTCCGAAGTTATTACATTTTCAAACAATCCGGTTTGATATGTCGATGAGGTCCAAGTTCCTCTGTCATTTAAAGCGAATTTCGAAGGCACATTATGTCTTGGAAATGCTTTCACTTTTAAGTTTTGGTAATCTTTTTATGGTGGTATTTTTATAGTTTCCAACAAATACTCATTTGCTTTTTGGTAATTAGTACATTAAATTTATAGTGGTTCAGTATTTTGTATGGAAGTCGAAATACTGTTTTGTTTACACTTTTTGACACACTTTATTTTTATTTCGAGATATGTGTATTATTCAGGTTACAAGCATCTAACATGCTCTAAAACCATTATTAAACTTATATTTTAAATACACTCATCATATAAGTCTTTAATCTAAGTCTTGCTCTGATGTATCTTCTTGATTTCGGGCATCTTGCCTCTTACCTGTCACTGAAACAGTTCATGCTGATCATAATTCTAAAACTTTCACTTGTTCATAGCTACTTTTTTGCGTTGTAATCTGAAATTGGATAAGATTGCTCAAATAATTTGCCAAAGAGTAATGAAACTAATGAAATATACGCATACTGTTAAGATTCTAGCATAGATGGAAACAAAATCGTACACAGTAGATCAAGTAATATTAAAATAAAAATGTTTTACAAACGAAAGGCCATACAGTATATATGCGTGTTGATGTCTGTTATAAAATTATATTTTGTACAATAGTTAAAAGCTTATACATTTTTCGAGAATGTCCTTACCTTCTGGTCGGCAAAGAACTAGGATTGTTTTCTCACATTTTTTTATTAAGGGAACTGCTTCGTGGTGAAACGACTTAGTTACATCAATGTTGTTTATCTATCAAAATAATTATCAAAATATGAATAATAAGTATCACCAGTCAGAAATATTATAAAAATAATTAAAATGTCGAACATGTTCGAACGTCTTGTGCTGTGAAGTGGTGTTCGTTCAGAAAGAGATAAATTAACAAATATGAGATATTTCTATGAAAAGAACATTCGAAGCATTTTCGGGTTATGAAAATCTAATTCTGTATGTTTCTGAAAATAATTAAATCGTGTTATCTAATAGTATCTAGATTATGTCAGATATCGCTCGTTTTTATTAAATGTTATCTTTGAAATATGCGACAGGATTGCTCCTCTTTGTTTTAATTAATTCTGTTTCCCCCTTTTTGTTATGCATAAATATCAAACTTTGACATTATATCACTGAAATTACTTATGTAATTTCTAAAGTGGCAGAACTGCTTGCAGCACGGTGTGATTTTTATTCTGAGAATCATCTGGTAAGGAAAAACTCTAAATGCAAAGTATTATTTATTTTTAAACTCCTAAAATTCGTTTATATTTAACCTTTTTGTCCTTTTTGTAAGATAGGTCTCGCTTTGAACAGGTTATTAGATCAAATGCAAGGTAGAGCGATACGAGACAGAACGTTTAACCGTTATGCCGACAAAATAGTACACAGAACTACCGATAAGGTACCCAGTTGGGAACCGATAAGTGACGGGTCCAGGGTCTTGACAACATGTTTTTTATTTTAATATTTAAAAAAAATCATATATGAATACTTATGGGTCTTCTTCTTATAAGTTACGCGCTATCTTAAAGTTAAATAGAATGATGTAAAAATACCCATACTTTAAATGAAGACAATAAAAACAGTACAACATTCTTATTATTGTCAACAATGCTCAGTTTACTCGTTTATTTAATAATATGAGTTTCGCTTAATATTGTCTTATCTTAATACAATTATTACTTGATAAGGATATAACTGTTAAAAACCATTACGGTAATATAACCATTCTTTGAAAACTTAAGTTATGTCAAAAAAGGTTTTGGGGAGTTTGGCTCTTTTTATTCCATTTAAATTCATTATTTTTTTTAATTATTTACGCTCTTACCGAAATGATCTTATCTCCAAGCAGTATCTTATTAGAATTTGCAGCTGGTGTACCAGGTATGATTTTACTTACAAATAGCGATTGCTTATCATCACCTCTTTTTATACTTAAACCAATTACTCCAGAAGCTGTCTCTAGGATAACCGTTCTGAAATACACAAAAAATAAACAATTTATCCATGAAACAGATTTTGTTTTGTTGCACTTAAAATCGGCATATCTCTATCCCCATTGACAAGATAACGGCAGTAACAAACATGTGCCAAATATTTTATTTTGAAAGACAATGTGTACATTTTGTTTGAAAATAAATCATACTGATATTTCCATTACGATACAAGCTTAACATAAATATGACTTAGATACTTTAACTCAGTGAAACAAACGACTAGTATCTAATTTTTAATCAGCTGTGAAGTAGTCAATGACGGTATAATAGGTCGCTCACATGACCTGCGCTTAAGACTGTACCATTTGTGGGCAATTAAATCTAATAATATTTTCAATTCATATTCTCAACAGTTTTTAAGAAGACAAAAAGAGACAAAGACACATACCTTGGGTTCCTGATACCCTAAAATAGATAAAGAAGAACTCAAAGTCAGTTCAAAATTTAAAAGAAGAGATCACAGTCATTCAGTCCAAAGTTCTATGCCAATATTTCACAATTGTTTGAATTATTGTATAAGTATCTTTTTTGTAATAGTACCTTTACATTTAGTGTACAGTTACGAGCTATGTTTATCAATCTGATTAAAACCAGCTCCCAAAACGTACACTGTAGAAAAAGTATATCTGAATTTTACTTAGATTGCATTTTGTCAAGCTGTCATCATGTATCCATTTATGAAATAAATTTGACTTTCTAAAACCGCCAATAGGGGACTTAAATAATAATATAATCAATATTTTGTAAAATGCATGCTCACATATTTGTCCAGTTCATCATCTGAAAAACATAACGTATCTATTTATAAAATGAAACAAAATGAAATTTATGACAATATGAAGACATACTTAGAAATGCTTTGTCAATTATTTCCGAATAACGAGCGCTTAATGTGAAATGGTATTTGCGTGTCATTTAAATAATAAATAGGAATCATTTTGTGCTATTTAATCATTTTTCTTACCTTGACTTCTTCGAAATAAGTCATGTCCCTTGCATTTTTCAACTTCTTGTTCAATTTTATCATTTTTCAGAAACCTATATTTTGTCACAATAGTCCTTTTGCCAATTTCTATTAAATCTTCTTCTATTTCCTTTAATCTCTTTCTTAACCATAAGGCCGTGACAAAGTTACCGGTTGAAATGAAATTATTGAAATATACGCATACCGTTAACATTCTAGCATTGATTGTACGCAGTAAATCAAGTAATCTTAAAATATTTTTTTTACAAACAAATGGTCATACAGTATATATGCGTGTTGATGTCTGTTATAAAACTATATTTTGTACAGTAGTTTAAAGCATATACATTTTTCAAGAATGTCCTTACCTTCTGGTCGGCAAAGAACTAGAATTGTTTTCTCACATTGTTTTATTAAGGCAGCTGCCTCAAGTTGAGAAGTTACATCTACGTTGTTTATCTATTAAAATAATTATCAAAAGCTGAACAATAAGTAGCACCATAGTACCAGTTAGAAATATATATTTTAAAAAATGAGTGAGACTAAAAAAAGGATTGGAGCACCACACTAAATACCGTATTCCGGTATATAACGGGCAAGGCGCTTGAATCATAAAATGCTAAAATTTTGTCTTTTTACCCAACGGAATGAACTTTAATAGGTCTAATTCATCTTTTCACAGCAATTTATGTACGATAATGAAAAAAAAATGTAAAAATCGGCGAAAAAAACGATATTTGTCTATTTTGTGATCATGATTTCTGCAACCGTCTAGAGGTACTGCTCCAATCCTGTATTGAGTTAAATCCATAAAAAATAATAAATATTTCGCAATATGTCGAACATTTTTAAAAGTTCTTTGAAATGTTGTTCGTTCAGAAAGACACAAATAAACAAATTTGAGATATTTCTATGAATAAAAAAAAACAACAAAAAACAAAAACATTCGAAGCATTTTCCGGTTATGAATTATGTATGTATTAAAAATAATTAAATCGTTTTATCTAATAGTATCTATATTATGTCAAGATATCGCTCGTTTGTATTAAGTGTTATCTTTGAAATATGCGACAGGATTGCCCCTCTATGTTTTAATTATTTCTTTTTCCCCCTTTTTGTAATGCATAAATATCTTTCTTTGAAATTATATCATTGAAATTACTTATGCAATTCGAAAGTAGCAGAACTGTTTGCAGCGCGGTCTGATTTTTATTCTGAGAATCATCTGGTAACGAAAAACTCTAAATGAAAACTTTTATTTATTATAAACACATTCGTTCATATGAAGCCTTTCTGTCCTATATTACGTAAGAAAGGTCTCGATATAAGCAGGTTATAATATCAAATGCAAGGTAGAGCGATACGAGACAGAACGTTTAACCGTTATGCCGACAAAATCATAGCACGCAGGACTACCCAAAAAGTACCCAGTTGGGAACGGAAAAGTGACGGGGCTAAATGGTCCAGGATCTTGACATCATGGTTTTCATTTAAATATTTAAAAAAACATATATATGAATACTGAGGAGGCTTCGTCTTATAAGTTACGCGCTATTTCAAAGTGAATTAGATGTTAAAACATTCATACTAAAAAAGAAGCCAATAAAAACAGTATAACATTCCTATTATTGTCAAGAATGCTCAGTGTTCTCATTTTTTTATGAGCTCTCTTATCTTAATACATTTCCCATTATTTACTTGATAAAGATATAACTGTTAAAAAAAACATTACGGTAATATAATATTTTTTTGATAACTTGAGTTTTGTAATAAAAGTTTAACAAAGTTTAGCTCTTTTTATTCCTTTCAATTTTTACTAAATCATTTACGTTCTTACCGAAATGATTTTATCTCCAATCAGTATCTTGTTAGAATTTGCAGCTGGTGTACCAGGTATAATTTCACCTACAAATAGCGGTTGTCCATCAATTCCCCCGTCTATTCTAAAACCAAGGACTCCAGAGGCTTTCTCTAAGGTAACCATTCTGAAATACATGGAAAAAAAAATTATCCATGAAACAGATTTTATTTTGTTGCACTTAAAATCGGCAAATCTCTTTCTCCATTGACAAGATCTCGGCAAATATTTTATTTCTTAATTACTGAAAGATAGTGTGTAAATTTTGTTTGAAAATAATCATACTGATATTTCCATTCATAATTACGATACAAGCTTAACATAAGTATGACTTAGATACTTTAACTCAGTGAAACAAATGACCAGTATCTAATTTTTAATCAGCTGTGTAATATTTAATAACGATATAAGTATGGCGTTGGCATTACCTCCGCTTAAGACTGTACCATCAGTGGGCAATTAAAACTTATAATATTTTCAATTCATATTCTATACAGATTGCAAGAAGGCAAAAAAAGACAACGACACTTACCTTAGGTTCCTGATACCCTAAAATAGACAAAGAAGAACTCAAAGTCAGTTTAAAATTTTATACCAATATTTGACCAGTATTTTAAACATTGTTTTAAGTATCTGTATGATAATTAAACGTTTAGATTTAGTGTACAGTTATGAATACGAGCTATGTCAATCAATCTGATTAAAACAAGTTCTCAAAACGTACAATGTAGAAAAAAGGTATATGTAAACTTTAGTTCGATTGCAATTTGTCAACCTGTCATCATGTACCCATTTATGAAATAAATTTGACTTTCTTAAACCGCAAATAGGAGACTTAAATAATAATATAATCAATCTTTTGTAAAATGCATGCTCACATTATTGTCTTGTTCAGCATCTGAAAAAATAACGTATTTATTAATAAAATGAAAATGAAATATGACAATATGAAGACATACTTTGTAAATGCCAAAAAGACGCTTGTAAATTATCTCCGAGTAACGAACGATTAATGTGAAATTTATAGTATTTGCGTGTCATGACAATAATAAATAGGAATCATTATGTGCTATTAAATCAATTTTCTTACCTTGACTTCTTCGAAATAAGTCAAGTCCCTTGCATGTTTCAAGTTCTTGTTCAATGTTTTCATTTTTCACAAACCTATATTTTGTCCCAATAGTCCTTTTGCCAATTTCTATTAAGTCTTCTTCTATTTCCTTTAATCTCTTTCTTAACCACAAGGCCGTGACAAAATTACCAGTTGGCTCATTTTTCTCTATGTCGGCCTTAGTTTTCATTGATGATAACTCATCTGTTATATGAGATACTTCTACCTTAAGCTTCCCTAATGCACTCAAGGTATCGGTTATAATAAAACTGGCCTGTTTGCATGCATCAAATATGAGTTTGTCTATTTTTTCCAGTATCTCTTGCTTAAATCGCTCAGCATCACAAGTGAATTTTACATGTGTAGCTTTCATTTTGTCAATATTTCTATGTATTTCTTTCTCGTATTCTTTAATTTCGTTGCTGCAATTTTCTATTTCTTTAACAACCTCTTCTATATACTCATTTTCGTTCTGTCCCCTTGTCACATCTGATATATACAAAACTTCACATGTTTTATGCTCGTGTATTATGCATTCTCCGCAACCAACTATTTCGTGAGCTTCACAGTAGAAGTTTATTTTCTCTTCAACATGCTTTGGACATTTGTCTATCAATCCTACTGGCTTTATTTTTAAAGCAGATGGTGAACCACTATATTCTGCATAGAGAAACACGTGGTTTCTGCAATGTTTGCCCTTCCGGTGATGTTGAAAACATTTACTGCACATATTCTCTTCACATTCTTTACAACATCCGTCAGCAGTAATGTCGTCTCCATCTTCTGCACACGGTTCACAAACAATATGTCCTTTTCGTCCAGATACTTCCATTTTACGAGTAATAGTTAAATTCTGTATGCTATAACGAAATAACGAAACTATAAATACTGTATTTAAAGCTTATACACATACAACGCTTTACAAGTAAATAATTGAAATATCGATCCATAAATAGTGAACAGGTTAAGGCTTAGGCATTTATATAGACTTTATACAAACTATATTTATCATAATATAAAGAGTTTCACCTATATTACCCTGGATAAAAACTACGGCGCATTTACAGTGACAAAACTTTTTTGGCACAATCACAACTGTTTATAACTAAGAGAAAATATATGGCAATCATACATCCTTTAAATTAGACTAAATAAGTTATTAATACAGGTTTAATACACCTTTCTTTTGTGCATTCACATCTGCTACAACATGAGGACGTAAAATTGCCAACATCAATTGAAATATCGCAAATTAGGAAACTTCGTGAAACTACTTATTTATGTATTTATTTAGTTTTTTTTTTATTTCGTATATAAAATATTTTAAAAACTTTGTCACATATATGTCTTATCGATATCAACTATAAATATCAGTTCAGATTCAATCATTTGTTTAATGACAACTTTTGAAAATTGTGCATAATCATTTCGATTTTACCAAGGTTTGATAGTCTGATGGTTACCATCGTCGACAAAATTTTGCACGCGTCTTAAATTACGGACGCATTAATCACCATTTTAAGGATATATTTTACTATCAAATTTATATATAATTTATTTAATACTTTTGTTTGGTTAAAGATTTATATTGTCAGTTGTACAGTTTAAAAATACATTTAACGTCTGAAACGCTGATCTTACCACTTCATTTAGAATTTTAGATATTACTGTAAATCAATAATTTGTTGTAATATTATGTTAAAATGCATAAACGTCTACCATGACTGTAGTTAATATCTAAATTCGTAAAGGCGTTTGACTGAAGTAATGGCGCTATTTGGTTTTCGTAGTACAGTATGTCGATTGAATATATATACCGTCTTAATGTGAAATGCTTTATTTAAATATTTATATAAACCGTATTTCAAAAATCAATATCGTTGGAATAACTTTATAATACAGTTGTTTACGCAAAGACAGTTTTATGGGATTTAACTTTCCTTGTAAAAAATGTTTTCTAAAAGAACATTATATTAATTTAGTACATGTATTGAAATGGCTGTAGCGGAAGGTAATGTTTCTGTTTATAAAAAATCTGAAAACGTAAAAGATATTATGTGTAAACCGTGCATTTTTGATTGAAATGTAACATCAGCTAAAGGCCGTTGTAATGAATGTCAGGAGAACATGTGTGCTGAGTGTTTTCAGCATCATCGGAGGGGAAAGATGTGTAGGAACCATACGTTTCTGGATACTGCTTGTATTGCTGGTTCGTCGGCTGTGAACGAAGAATTAGGAGGTTTGTAAGATAAATGTCCGAAGCATGATCAACAACCTTTGACGTTTTATTGCGCAACGCATCGAGAGATTGGATGTAGAGACTGCATTATCTTCGAACATAAAACATGTAAAGTATCATGGATTACATGATGTTTGACGCTTGTGAAGAGGCAAACGATACAAAAACCGAGACTTTAAGATGTTTAGAAAAGCTAGAAGTAAATGCATCAAATGAGAGAAAAGCTATCTGCACTGAAAATGACATTGGAGATAGTGAAAAATGATCCAATACGTTCGCCAAAACAATTGAAAGATATAAAGGAAACTTTTGCTTAATTTGACAAAAATAATAGAGCTAGAGCATATACGTTCATTAGACAAGACACCATAGGAAATGTGATTGAAGGGTGTAAAGGACTTGACTTAATTCAAAGAAGTCCAGGTAAAAACAATTCTTATAATTATGTACTATATATAAAGTAAGATATCATCAATCTATTAGAATTTGTAGCACGAAATTTTTCGTTTACATGTCTTTATTTTTACGACCTGTTTTCCGAGTCGTTTTTTTAAAAGATTCTTTCTTTCCATTCCAGATGCCGAACATGACAAGCAAAACGTAAGTCTTTGAACACCTCTATGTTTAAGATGTTTGATTAATTTCTGTTCTTTTTCTTCAAACATATAAGTTTTCAAAACGGCGTTACCATAGTCGTTATATAAGATAAAGTTGGAAAGAGCTTTATGATCATCACTTTAATTATAAAGTTAGAAAATTTAAGTAGTGTTGTAAAATGCTTGAAATAATTTAGTTATTTGTTAATTTATTTTTTTCACAGGTAAACAGAAAACCTAGGTATGTATTGTTGTTCTAATCCTTAATATAAAAAAACAAACATTTTGTCAACATTTTGTAAGGCGCAATTGATTATAACCAATGGCAGTCAACCATATCAACAACTTATAGCTGTTCAAACAAGATATTAGTATGCATTCATTCATTTTCACTGAGAACTATTCTGGTTCCATCTTACTTTAAGCTCAGACGATTAAAGGATCAATTAGTGAAAAATGTAACAAATTATTGTAACATAGTATCATGCATGCATGGGTTTCTATATAGATGATATTAAATGAGTGTACGTTTAATACGTTGAAAGAGTTGAATAAAATCATACTAAGCGAGCCTCTGGCGAGCATTATATTGTTTTGTTCAACGAGTTAAAGAAATTAAGTATTTAATCTACACGAAAATACTACTCTATTTATCACATATATAAAATGAGAACGGTAAACTGTTTAAAAGAGTCAATTTTTTTATTGACGTGCCTCATTAGCGCGCTTTAACGCTACGTTTATATATAGTGCAATAGGCGTCACGTCAAGGTGTAATAACACAAGTGTAAAATCATTATTATTAAAGTTGCTTTATCAAAAAAAACGCGGCGCAGTTGTGTAATAAAGCTTTTTAATAAAAATGATATTACACTTGACGATATTACACTAGTGTAATAACACTTTGACGTGGCGACATTTGCTCTATAAAGGTAGCGTTTAAACGCGCTAATGTTAGCGTTACACTCTAGGCACGTCAAATAAAAATGACTCTTGTTAACAGTTTATCGTTCTTATTTTGTAATTATATGTGATAAATATAATTTTATATTCCTGTAGATTCAATACTAAATTTATTGAACTCCTTGAATAAAAAAATACTATGTTCGCCAGAAGCTCGCATGGACCTTTACTGTTTTTTGTAGCGGAACATTTAGCAGCACCTTTTCCTTTTATTGCTAGACAGTATCACAAACATAACCACGTGTTCGTTTGTGCAAACGAGGTCAACCAGTGACTATGTATTATCTCAGTGTAGCTATTGGGTATAAAGTTAGCCAATTTACATAAAACTGTAAACAGTGGAAAGGCCCATATGATTTTATTCAACTCGTTCAATACATTTTGTATTAAACCTACACCCATTCAACATACTATATTTATTATATTCCTGCGCTGGGGTTTATGTCATAAATCATGTATGCCTGAACAGAAATATATGTACCTTTTTCGCTCATCACGTAGTAATAAAATCCCCAATATATTTCAATATGTGTGCAGAGCAGAATTCTAGTTCAGTCTATTCGGATGCTCGCTCTGTTACATATTGACTGTTTTTTGTGTGTGTGTTTTTTTTGTCGTTGTTTTTTTTCTGTCTTTTTTGTCGTTTTTTTTTTTTTTTTTTTTTTTTTTTTTTTTTTTTTTTTTTTTTTTTAGGGGGGGGGGGTGGAAAAAATATCTATTTTTCATCGGATTCCCCGCCTAACAATCAAAATATAATATATGAAAAAAATATTGAAAATGATAGATATATTTATCTTTTTATAATACTGCACGATTGTAAAGTCGTTTTTCATTGGATAATCGTGAAGTTTATAATATTAGTTATAAAGATTTTTGACAGGTTATATGACGTCAAAAATCTTTAAAAAGTAATAATATAATAAAATATTACATGTATGCTATATTTTTCAGAACTGTGATTGCTGATACGTGTGTAAGGCTTTGATAAAAGACAAAGAATGGACTTTGACATAAATATTCAATAGAAAACTTTACCCATTGATATCATGCGTTGAAATTTTCCTATGTTGAATTTTATTTAAAGCCTCGTACAAAGTTTAGAAATCGCCCACCATTAAAGCATTCACTTGTACACTAGTGATAAGTGTCACTCAAAACTTCATGGTCGTTTCTGGAATAATACACGGATTGCAGCTGATGGTTTAATATGAAAATGATTGTGACAATGTCTTCAAGAAACAATTTCAAAATTTCCATTTTCCTTCAAAGACAGATCTGCCTAACGTAAATAATCCACAAAGTTACAAAGATTTACTGAGCTATACTTACGAGTGGTAACTGTAAAATATTCTGCACAATGTTTTAATTGCTTTAATCAATAAAGATTGTTCACTTCTATGTTTAAAATTCTGTCAAAAGCATTCACACAGACAAATTTTATACCATTTTCAGAACTTCAACAAATACCGTATCAAACATCATTTATTTTTCATGCAATTGTACATGTTTCATCTTAATAAGTATCTTACTTACGATAAGACATGTCTTTCCCCCAAAAAACATCCGTTTTTACTAGAATTTTAGTTTCAATGTTCTTAAGCACCAATCTTAGACTGCATAGGTACCAGTAATTATATGAAATCATTTTGACATGCAACAAAATGTATATACTTGGTGTAGGCTTACATAATTAAAATAGCAAGACTTAACAGTACTTCGAATACCGACAAAAAAGAAGAGAGTGAGCTGCTGAACAACCGGCCTTCGACCTTCTATGTGTGCAGGGATTTCCGACTGCATGTTAAGAAATTACTTACCGCGGAAACTATAATACATGTAATAATAATAATAAATGATTGCATGTAAGTTTTATGTGTATGTTTTGTATTTGATTTGTGCTTGAGTAAATCCATGAGTTCGTCCATTCTAGAAAATGCGAAATTGTCGGCTATAACATGTGAGGAGTGCGCAACCAATTTCAAACACAATTGATAGCTTAGTAAAACGCCTAATGATTATTTGATACATTGACTTTTTTTACAAATAGATCATGAGCAATAGAAATGCTTCATCATAATTAAATTGAATATATCAAAGAAAAATAAATAATTTGTTTTCGATTAAAGATGTTCATAATATTATTTTGGAATGTAATGCTATGTTAAAGGACAGAAATTTTAGAGAGATAACTTCGATGGCACAGAGGTGACATTTTTGCATTTTTATTTACTACAATATACCATGTACAAAATATATACAATGGACCTTTTTCAAGCATTAAAGAATTCACTAATGGTAAATGTTAGGGCAACGAACATTTTGTAAAATTTCAAAAAATACTTTCTTTATTTCAAATAAGTTTTAAAAATAATAAAAAAAACTTGCTGACTTTGAAAAAAAATGTTCAGCACTTTTGCAAAATAAGGAAAAAAGCTAAAAACGAAATGAATTATTGTATGACCAGACTAAAGCATTAAATCAGTTTTTTAATTGTAAAACAATTTCTAAATTAAAAAAAAGGTTTACTGACAATAGATAGAATCATTTAATACAAGTTTTCATTCAAAATGTTACAGCACAGAACATTTTACAAAATGAAAAAAGAATTATATTCGTACAGTCTTAACCATTAAAACAAATTTACAGATATATAAATATAATTCTAACACATCTACACTTTTTCTAACATATGTACAGTATTAGTTTCTACAACTAAAAATGTAATGGCATTTTACAGACTTTACAAATTGACTGAAAAACTTCAAGCAATGATGTTTTTGAAAAATAAATAAAAACTACAAAATATAACTAGGTTTGATCAAACAGAACAAGAATATTTACTAACATTGGGCGGACTTGAAATTAAAAAAAAAGGCTTTCTTACATGTTACAACACAAAACAGTTTTCTTAGTTTAATGAAAATCAAGGGTTGTTAAATGTTAGAAGCAATGCTACAGCCACCTACTATATAACGAAGAGTAAAAAAAATTAGTACCGCCTTATTGAATTCCCGGAGGTACATCAACAAAAAAGACTAAGCATTTTCTACTTATATAAGAAGCAATAATTATTTATTCTAAAAAGTACAAAACACACTTTTCTACACAAATATTACTCCGATGAAAATCCATGTCGGCAATGTAAGCAATAATTCACAGATATCGCCGAAGATTAACGAGAGCGTGAAAATCGGAGATTAGCTGGAGAGCCAAATTATCACAAAAGCACGCAAAGGATTGTGGATCTGAATCTGACTATCATCTATTTTCTGAGCGTTCTATTCATTGTGGATATATCTGTGTTTACTTCAACTTATGTACCTCATGATGCCTTTGGGTGGAAATCATTCCATCAGACTTCCACTGAACACGACATCTACCTGAAAGAAGAAATTAATATGAAAATTATAATGAATGGCAGCTAGTTCCCATAATTACAATTCTTGCATGTTACCATCCTGTGTGTAATCTCCCTTTGAGTTGTAATTTATTCTGCCCACAGCAAACTTTTTATTCGGAAGTCTAAAAGTCTAAACACAAAATTTGAATTTCTAACATAGAGAAATTGGGGCACTTAAAATGGAGAGGCATGCAAAAGATAATAATGACACATCACTGTAGGGGCAGAGCATTGCTTTGTTCGATCAATTTTATTGGATAATACACATCACATGTTTTTCATAGCTTCATTTGCATAAACTACAAACTGTTTGGATATAAAGTTTTTCACACAATATATATTGTGTTTTGATTGTTGACACTTGCGACATCACGAGGAGGCGTTCTCTTATACCATTTGTACGTTATATGAGTGGTAACATGGGCAAGTTAGACTGTGACCGTAAAATGGATGGCACAGTTATATAAAAATATATTGGCACTATCATGCAATATCATGCACCTTGTATTGATAGGTAAGTATGGAAATTATGAGTATAGATAGAATTTAAGATATATCCAACTTGCCGCTTTAGTTTAACCATATCCATTTCAAAGTCCAAGAACTTGAAAATCATTGGAAGCCAGAGTTCTACAAGATCATGTACCTTGTATTGAGTGGTAGTGTGTAAATAATGAAGCCATTATTACAGGAAGAACTTAAGAAAAATCCAACTTGTCGTTTTAGGTTAACCGCATATGGAAGGACGGAAAGTTCAATTACCACATGCCCAGAGGCATTAAAAGACAAAAATTAAGGATTTATATATAAAACTTATTACCTTTTAACACCAGTTTATGTTTTCCCTCTCTTTGTAACACTCTTATCCTGTCCAGTTTGATGCATACGTTTCTAAACCTGATCTGAAGACAGAAACAGAGCTTAATTATGATATAATTATAAATGTCCAGTTATGTACACATATGTATATACGGGATTGTAAGAGTTACAAAGACCTGACACCTGACAGCATCCATCTCTTTTCTCAAAGCCAGATAAATCAATAGTCAATAAATAAATGAAAATGTTTCAGAAAATTGCATTATTCTAAATGTTTTAGACAATTGCAACTATAAAGAAGGGAAATAATTATGCAGACATGGCTTTCTGGATAATCTGCTCCTTAGAAATGCCTTACAAATTTCGTAGTGAACAAGTATGTCAAGACTTAATATATCTTTGATGTATAATCTATATCCCTGCACATGATTCTCGGTTGTTTATTCTTTTGCTCTTTAAAGTAATGTCAATAGGAAACATGTGATTCTCGGTTTTATTTCTGTTTCCCTCTCCATTAGCCTTATTACTTCTGGAATCGCACAAACAAACTGTTCAATTCGTGTTTGTTTTGGTAAACGATCCAGAATCCATATCTCTCTAGTCTCTTCATTTAGAAGATACCGGTCAAATGTCCCGTCTTCTATAGTATCATACAATTGCCTCCATTTATTCAATGTTGTCGGCTTTTTGAACATGTGCTGTAAATTTTCAATTTGTCTCATTTGGACGACACAGTCAATGTTGGAATAGTCCGGGACCAATCTAGTTGGTCTGCCATCTGGAATGTAACTTTAAAAAGTACCACTTAGCTGTGTCCATGGGTGGTCATGCTGGCCTTTGTAAAAGGTATTAACTGCCAGATCCGCTTTTGCAAACTTGTAATGAAGCGATCTACTCACACCAGAAACTTCATTTACAGCTGGGGCAAGCCATCCTTTAACATTCAGCATGTCTTTGACTAGACCTGTTTTTGGAAGAACTGCTAGAAGTTTTTCCAATATCTCTGCATCTTTTTTGTGCAATGTTTCAGATATTTTGCTGAATGCACAGTCAACATCTTCATGGGTGTGCCCAACTATTAGAAAGGATAAATGTACCTGTAAAGGAGTATAAAACGGATGAATAAGGTATAAAACCTCTGAAATTGACAAGATCATGGAATCATGAATGCTGAATTTAAAAGTCCGTCTTAGAAAAGAAAAGAAACATGTATAATTGTCCAAATAATGGATAAATAGGCTCTGAAGACATGTTGTTTTTAAAGATGTAATATGTCTAAAAGGTGTGAACATGACTGCACTAATACTGATGCTAACTTGGTAAATAAAACAAGTAAATCTGCCTCATTATGTACCATTCATATTTGTGGAAATTAATAGTAAGTTTGACTTAAAATAAATACCCCTTTTCAAATAACAAGAGAAATGACTCATAAATGTACTTTAAAGTAAAATAATTACCAAGTAGAAATGTGTCCATAGGACACGGGTGCCCCCACACTCCACTGTTTTGTAAACCTTATGACTCTAGGTCAAATATTTTTGGGCTACATGTGCCACAAGTTGAAAACTAAAAAATCTTTTACTTAATCAAGGACAAGAACTTTACAAAAATTTTAATACTACATAAATTCACAAGCAAACCCAAAGGTGCATAACTTCATGGCTGACCAACATTCTTGTAAACTTTCAGACCTATAAGTCAAATATGTTTGTAGTTATGCATGCACAAGTTAAAAATTGCAAATTTATACCAAGTCAAGGGCATTACTTCTAACAAAACTGAAACAAATCCACATGTAAAACCCAAGGTGCATAGCTTCGCAGTAATGTTGATCATTATTCCTTTTAAGTTGGTTGATTCTAACCCAAGCACTCAAGGAACGAATAACACAACATAATGGAACTGTTTTTACTAAGTCAAGGGCAATAACTCTTGAAATACTGAATAAATCCACAAGCAAAACACTAGGTGCACAACTTCACATGCTGACCAACATTCTTTTTAAGTTTCATGACTCTAGGTTAAATACTTTTTGAGCTACGCATGACACAAATTGAAATTTGCAAATTTTCACTAAATCAAGGGCCATAAATCTGACAAAACATAATATATCCACAAGCGAAACACAAGGTGCACAACTTTACATGCTGAGCAACATTCCTGTAAGGTTTCATGACTCAAGGTCAAATACTTTTTGAGATACGTGTGACACAAGTTGAAAATCGTATTTTTTACTAAGTCATGGACAATAACTCTATATCCACACGAAAATACCCCAGGTGCACAACTACACATGCTGATCAAGGTTCCTGTAAGGTTTCATGACTCAAGGTCAAATACTTTTTAAGCTGCTTGCGACACAAGTTGAAAACTGCAAAATAACAAAGGGCAATAACTCTAAAAATACTAAATAAATACACACAAAAATACACAGGTGCACAACTACACAGGCTGATTAACAACCCTGCAAAACTTCATGGCATTAAGTCAAATACTTTTTGAGTAAAGTGCGACACAAATTGAAAATTGTAAATGTTTACTAAGTCAAGGGCAATAACTCTAAAATTACTAAATACAGTGAAAGTTGGGAAAACCGGACGCTAAGAATATCTGAACTCTCTAAATAGCTGACACATAATTTAGTCCCAGATTTTCCGTTCTTTAAGATATTACATTAAATATTGACAATAACGGAATCTGTAAGTTAATTTAGAAATGTGACTTGTGTATGGAAATATTTTATTTGTTAATAAAATTGCTTTTGATATTTCAATGATTTTAATATAGAAATGTCTATTTATATCGATTTGCCTTGATTTTTATGTACCAGTTAAACCACTGAAATGACCAAAAGGGCCATTATAAACAGGAATATTTGGACATTCTTTCTTTATATTGTACACTGTTAAATATGCTTAAATCAAAGATGGTTAATGTCGCCTGACAGGTCATTCGGTGCCCTTTTGTGTTTGCCTTTAGAGTAATGTTGGGAGGCTTCATATTATCAGAACGGAAAATATAATATTAGATTAACTTTAAGAATTGAAACACAAGTGTACCATCCATCAAGTCAAACAGATATAATATTGAGCAATATAATAAAACACATATATACAAATGAGGTTAAAAATAATAAAAATGTTTAAATATTAAGATATTGAAACTGTCTCAGAAGATTTTCTCTAATTTTGATCACAACATAAACATAAATCTTGCTTCATTTGCCAAGATAAAATATTTGCTGAATTTGATAAAAAAAAACTTATTTGCATTCTAGGACTAGAAATAAAATATTCACTTATTCATATCATTTCCTCACAAATTTTTAGCTATCAAAAATATAAACTTAACGCGTCTGCCACTTTCACTGTTAAACACAGGAGGTTCTCTTTATTTTGTTTCCCTTTTTTACAATTTTCGTATCTGCCATATCCAATGAACAATTTTTGCTCATAATAAGAAACCAATGTAGTTATGTAACGTGTTCAAATATTTTCATAGTTAATATCAGTCATCTAACTCTTGTAAACGAATATTACGCCGTTTCCATTTACAACTGTTTTTCCGGTAGTGTATGAAACAAAGTTATACGGGTTTTTTAAATACACATATAAAGCAAACTATTCATTATCTGTAAAATCGCCTTGCTTTTCTCGTTAACAAAATCTAGTGCATAACTTTCTCCTGATAATTGAAGCCCATTGGTTTTGCACTTTTAATTATCATTATTACCTGGAAATTACAAAACTTTTACTCTTGCATTAAGTGTATGTAAATAACATTTAACCAACTTAACGGTTAATTAACAATGTACTGTCACACTAGGAAGTATTTTTACTCTGTCTTAAATAGAATTTGAATTTTCGCAGATGTTGTTGACGGAATACTTGCGGTTTTGTTTATGCCCTGAATACATAAAATGACATAATTTCTTTTTCTTTGTTTTGATTTAGAGACGTATTTCGGACTTTCGGTGGCATTTTATGATCATCTATGAATCATTATAGCGGTTGGTGGGGATCATTGATTCCTTGTCACTTCTAGCAATGACATATTGCATTTTCTACTTCTTTTTCTCAAAATTATATGCATTAGTATATATTACCGATTATTCTAAAAAACGTATATAATTTATCATAGAAATATTTGAAAAATCCTTAAATGGGTTCGTGTTAAATAAACAAAGAACATGAACTTAAGATATTTTTTTGGTAATATTTAGTATTGATAACCTCCCTTTATTTTTTTAAAGAATTTGAAGAATACGTGATACTAATATTGCATTGTAAAGTAACAATATCTTTGTTGGAAAATTTAGATCTAACAGTATGCAAAAACAGCTGATATTGAGATTTAAACTAGAGGAAAAGCTAAAAGTGTTAACTATTCTGGCTGAATATTGACTGATTCATTAAAACTATACTTCAAAACAATATTTATCTCCAGATACTGCTGATGCAAAATATTTCAACACTTTCATTTTTATTAAACAGTCACTGCTGGTGGTGGCGCTGAGTTGTCGCAGCGTGGACAATAGCTAGTACATGTAGAACATATTTCTATAATCCATGAACCCGACCAATCAAATCAAGCATGCATCATTTTCACAGCTTTGTTTGTGGCTGTCCATATTGTTTCTAGGATTTTTCTAATTTGCTGTTGCGTCGGAAAGTACGCAAAACTATGTGAAATAAATTTGAATTTTATATTATCAGGTGTGTTTTCAGTATTTTGACTTTTAGCCTTTTTGAAAATGATTAACTTCCGTGAATATGTAAATTATGAAATTCTGTATTCTGTTTATGAAATTTAAATGATTTCAGCTGACAAATGAGAATTTATGTTCGATTGATTTACAATGACTTCAAACAGAACCACATGGTGATAACACAATAAATTGTACCGAGAGATGATTTATACTTTAAAAAAATGCGAAAATGTTTGTTTCATATTCATAATGTTTCAAACCATGCATTTAAGATGACATGCATTATTTTAACACAATACCGTACAAACTGACATATCCTCCTATGGGACAACTTCATCAATAATTAAATGGTCCCGGCGAAGCTTATAGGCATTGCATAAAGCTGTATTACATTAAACATTGTATCGTTCATCACAATAGATTTAATGACTCGGAAGTAGACAGACAGGAAACTTGCAGCATCTGCAATATTTATAACTGTTATCCTGAACAACTTTTTCATCAAAACGCTTCATCATCTTAGGGAGAGAGGATAAAGTGCATGCTGAGACTTAAGTGCATTACAGCTGTAATCAACTCATTTTAATAGGCACATTTCCTAGCTTTAACCCAAGACTAAATCTAAATATAAACATCTAAACAGTTAATAGTACAAACATGCACTTGTTTAATATCGAGCGCAGAAACTCAAAACACAACTATTAGCATGATGTTGAGCCTCCTTAAAAAAGTAATGTGATTATAGATCTAAATATATTGATCAAGCTGTTATGCCAACTTACAAAATGGTACAAATAAAATAGAACATTAACATTAAACTTAAATAGCATTAACGTATTCATATATAACAAAAGCATATCACTTTGGTGTTTGTCGTTTCAAAAAATCACAATGATTAATTGAATCTCCAAACGTTAACTTTTCAAGATAATTGTAAGAATGTTTCTTATTCAAACCAGAACTATCACAAAATACATTTAAATGATAAAGCAAAATTACATGGAATAATGTGTTATATTTAGTATTTATTGAACATGTTCTCAAGTCCTTTTTTATAAGTAAAAAGAGTAAAACAATGTCAAATATGAACACATATATCAACAGGAGAGAGCAACGTTCGTTCACGAAACATAGTCCTCACAATAAAAAAAACCTAAATGAATAGCAAAAGTGCAGAAAAAAACAAACAAACAAGGCAAAGGGGAGATTTTTTTTTTTACAACGGATTTGTTAAGTGGACACTTATATGTACATAATGTCAGCAAACAATTTGAAAAATAAACTAGTGATAAAAGTAGCAATGCTACAAAAACATTTTTCCATGGCATTTCGTTGTTTTTCAACAATTCTTTTTATGTTAAATGGTTATAAAAACCTTAATTTTGATTTTATTCTAAATTCAATAGTAAATGTTCATCAATTCATATTTAATTGTTAAATTAACTGGTACTACGGGAAACGGACGAAACTTACAACTACCGTCCGTTTAGGAACAGGTTCAACCAACAAAGTTAATTTGACCGTTTTGGTCTTTTATTTAATATCGGGACAAACTTAGTCATACCCTTTATTTTATACAATGGCTAGGTAGATGGTGGACGTTAAACGTGGCAGACAGACCCGTGATTATTACGCACTCAAAGAAAAGGCAGTTGATAATGGAACATCTCAAATTATTATGATTATAAATATGAAACAATTATGGTGCTATGTCTGAAAGACTTACTGAAGAAAGATAAGCAAGATATGTAAAGTAGGTAGTAGTATAAAACAAAGGGGTCGGGCGAAGACTGTAGGTGCCCAAGAATCAGTCACAGACCAACAAAATGGACTCTATAGGGTCTTTAGATGTAAAAATGTCATTATTTCCATTGGCTTTAAATATTCCTGAGAGACTGCGAGTGTCCAAACATTTGTCGCAGACCAACACAAATGCACCCTGGAGGGACCTAAATTTAAAAGAAAAAATGTCACTCTTTTTTGGCACCAAACTTCTTGAAAATTTGCGAGTGTCCCAAAATCATTCGCAGACCAAAAGATGAACTCTGGAGGTCCCTAGATGTCAAAACTGTCATTATCTTCTTTTGCACCTAAAATCCTGAAAGTGTCCCAGAATCTGGAACAGACCAACGAAATGAACTCCTTGTGGTTACAAGAACCCAAATTAAAATGTTTAATCCATTTGGCATCAACATTCCTGGAAGTCTGCGATAAATGTCAGAAACGGCCGCAAACCAGTGCAATTGACCCAGGAGGATCACTATGGCAAAAAAAAAACATTTTTCAGAGCCATTAGGAGGTGAGGGACGATGCATAAGGAGTAAGGAGAGGAGGCATGAGGATTAAAAGAGAAGGAAAGCATGACAGTTAACATAAAATATGATAAACAAGATCAACAAGGAAAGGCGGCGTTCAATGAACGCAACCCCCCATGTGACCCAGCAACAAGAACCAATGGTAAGAAGCCCAGGCGGACCAGTTGAGTAAGGGAATGTATGGTTCATATCACAGAGGAAAGTGATAACTAGGAATACATACATATAGAAAAGAGTCAACAAAGGAAATTCAATAAAATTTCATTGTTTGTTTTTTTTAATCAAAATTATTATTCATCAATATACAATTCTGTTATATGGTTTCTTTTTGACATCTTGATGGTTTTAATGTTTGGCTTTTCCTTTAGGATTCTTATTTTCTCAATTTGATGCGCACATCAAGCGTTTGTTTGTGCCTTTGTGGAGGCTGTAAAATGTCCGCCCCGTACATTCAATCAGAGATGTTAATATCGATTCATAAAATTGCGTTGCAGTCACGACATTAATTGTTGTGCTTGTGGTATTTTTTATGTTTTAACTTTGGCATTTTCTAGTTGTGTGGTTCCAATATTCCTACTTGAATAATATTGAATCAAACCTTTAGGATATGTTGCCTGCCTTTTAACGTGTCTTTTGACGTCTTTATCTTTAATATGCAGGCTTCATAACCTCTGATTCCCTTTCAAAATTCCATTTTATTAGTTCATTGAATGGTACGGAAGTGTCACACTAAAGGTTCCATGAAAACCGCCGTATGAACACATCTGCGGAAATTTTCTAAATTCAAAATTTTACCATTCCATGTTTATTAAATGTTGAATTCTGCTTAAGTCGGTGCTAGGGGCGTTGACGGTAGATTTGTACTTTACAATACCGTCCCCCCATGAACAGGCTCAATCAAACCTAGCCTGCAACATTTTCAATTTTGCCGTGTTTGGGCTTTTTTAGGGATTTTATTTTTCTCTTTTTTAAAAAGCTACAAAAAGATTAATTGTCTCTATTTCTCATGTAAAATGCTTCCAAAGCTATATTTTTTTAGCAATGGCATAATTTATTATTTATATACATGTATATATCTTTAGATCGTTTGCACTGACATCTCATGTTGTTACATATGGCGACCTATAACTATTCATCATTGCTTTTCGGAAGGTGCTTTTCATATTCCTGAAAACAATTTCTTTGGCTTCATATTCACTAATGTCGTATCTTCCTCCAATGTCTCATTTACCATGGAGTCATACTGTAATTTCAACGATCCATCTACAATTTTACTACAATGATCGATCTCAATATACCCTTCTGAAGTGACAGATGAATTGTCATCGCCGTCACTGTGAATGGACTCATCGTCACCTCTTCCACTGATACGTTTGAAATTGGGTCTACATCCGAATCTATGTCTAAAAGCGACATTTTTTATGTCGTACCATACAGTGCATTATACTTTCTCTCAAAAGTGTTTAAACACTTAAACCTCGTCCTCAACACTTTTAAAAATAACTAAGAATAATGAGAGAAGCATTCAGCTTAATATGCGTCCAATAGTTGTGATGTTGTCGAGTTCACCGGTGTTCTCTTTCCGCTTTTTTCCTGCAGATGGTGGACCCTGTCTATGTTACTCAATCAAAATTGAATCTCGATTTTCATTTAATTGTGTTGTGATTAATGCTTCAGAGGCTTAACTTTGTTTCCAGATTTTTATACTTTTCCTGATTTTAGCAACCTACTTTTGAATTTTGACGTTTGAGTTTTTGGCTGGTGGTCTATTTGTCTTTCTGACCTATGATACATCTTTCGATTTAGCTTCAGGTTCTAGCATTCTTTTAGATATAGCGCTTGTCTGCTGTGTTGGTAGACCCATCCTGATATAAATTATTTCAGATTGATACCTCTGACTCCTTTAAAACCCGCTTCTTTCGTATCTTCCTCGTACTCATCCACGTGATGTCTTTGTTATCAAATATTTCCATGTTTGTAACACACGTCTCGACATTTTGACGTCCACACGGAGTCACTGACTCTCATAACACCATTTAAGATTATGGCATACAAATGAGTTTTATTCTTACAAGTGTGTGTTGCAAATGAATTATTTTTTTGACCATTTCAAACATAAACTAGAAACAATTTTGCGAAGGATTTTGTATCTCGCATCAGTAGTGTCCTTTGCAGTCAAAGAAGTTATAATTCCCATTAAGAATAACATTTTAGAGGCATTTAGAGTGAAGGGGTGCATGAGGAGTAAAAGAGGAGGTGTATACGGAGAAAAAAGGAGGCATGAACATCAAAAGAGGAGGGACACGGGCATAAGCAGTGAAAGAGAGGTATCAGCTTTGAATGTAATATTCAGCGAGATATATCTTAAATTTCATCCTCAACAATCTTGCAAAATTGTTCCTAGTGTATTCGTATACTATTTGTATCTAATTTTATTACTCTAATTAAGTTTCTTCTATCCAGAATGTGTATAATTTTGATTGAAATTGAGTATAAACATTCTTTTTGTATTTGTTTTCTATGCCACTAAAGCTTGTTACAAATTATGGGTATTTGAATCTTGATTTATATACTTTTATCAGCTTTGATTTTAAAGAAAATGGGTAAGGCTTTGTCTTCTACAATGATGAAAATAAATGTTATTACAACCTTTTTACGGATAAAATATAGATAGTAGTACTCTATAAATCTTGTTTATTGGATGAATGTTCCTTTTTTCTGCCCATGCGTAGAGCAAAAAACTTAAAGATATATGGTGTCTGTATTAATAATGAATTGTGTTGTAATTAAAAAAAAGTGATAACATTGAACACAGTTATTTGTAATTACACGTACAAGCATTTAAATCATTGTCATTAACTGCTGATCCAGTAATGTTATTATCTGAAGAATTACCTTATTGTTCATAAAGTTATTATCTTTTACTGCTTTGAAGTTTGTATTTTATCAATACTTTAGAGAAAGACAGTTTTCAGGTTTTCAAGCATTTTAGTATGAACTGGTTTATCTTTTTAAAGAATAATATTTTTATAGATATCTGAAATTAAGACGTATCAAAATGTGTTTATGAGATGCTAGGAAAATGTATCCTGGTAGAGTTAGATGTTTTTATCTTTTACATTATTTCAAATATTAATAGAAAATTAATAATTGTGTATAATCATGGACATCCGTAACCGATGTGAGTTATTTCCAAAATAATATCACTAACATTTATGTCTCAGTTTACAGAAGAAAATTTCATATGTGTGATATGTATTCTGTGTCTGGGAAGTTTGCTTATAGAGAGAGCCTGGGTCAATCTTGCACAATGGCCTATTATTGGTAAGTTAATCATAGTGTAAACACTCCAAACTTGAAAACTTCCAAACTTCCCCCGGAAGAAAAGAAAAATAGACAACAAAATTACATGATCATAACGTAATATTTGTATTATTATGTGTGAATAAAATAACTTTTTGAAAAGTATGATAATCATTACGATAGTAATAAATCCTTAATAAAACTTGGATTGTTTATGCTTATTAAAACAATGTATCAAAGAATCAAAAATTTGTAAAGGACTTTTTGAAACTCAGAAAACACTATTACATTGCATTATTCTATTCCATAGATGCCTAAAGAATAAAAACGTTAAAAGAAGAATCAAGCAATTATGCGCTTACAATGTTTTATTCATCACACGTAAGAAAATGCGTCCAGCCTGTTTAAATTTGATGTTTAATTTGCATTTTCAGACAAAGTGACAGTCTTCCACTTTTTTAAAAAGTAGCTAACGAAGATGGTATATATACAATATAACTCCTCATAGGTTTAAAGATACAAACATGGTGCGATATGAAAAATGTGGATGGACACTTTACAACATCGACTTGACGGATCAGAAAGCTTCCACAGAACATGGACTGATTAATCTTGTGGATTCGGTAACAGATCAGGCGAGTATTGGATCGGCCTTCAAAATATATATTGTCTAACTACTGATGACAGTTCTTTAAAAATTGACATGGAAGCATTTGAAAATGTGTAACCTACAAGTGCTACTGCTCACTATGCCATGTTTAAGGTTGACGATGAGGCTTCAAATTTTCGATTGCATGTAAAAGGCTTCTCCGGAAACTGTGGTGATAGTCTTTATTTACATGATGGAAATATGTTCTCGACTAAAGATCGGGATAACGACGCATGGTTCGCCAACTGCGCTCAAATATTCAAAGGAGCATGGTGGTATGAAGCTTGTCATCTAAGCAATTTGAATGAACTATATTAGTCGGGGAATCACTCTACGTTCGCTAATGGTATAAACTGGCACTCGTATTGGGGTCATCATTATTCTATTCGCCACTTAGTGATGAAGGTTAAAAGAAATTGTTCGTAACAGCAAAACGACGGCAAATACGACATTGTACTGAAATTTTAACAGAAATATTCAGATACCGTACTGGAAAGAAAACACAAACATCTAGTAAACATTATTGAACGATTATCAAAAAAGTGATATGGTACAAAACGTATAGGTACTATTTTAACTGCGTCAAAATTGTGTGCTTATACTGACGATTTTAGTTTCATTTTTAGAATCGCTTTTCTCTATTTGATTAATTTTTGCTAAATACAATGCTTGAGCTGAACATAATTAACAGCGTTTGGCAAGTCGTCATTTAAGAAAATTCGTCATTCAATCAATCATTGTGGTGTAAAGTGCATCTCTAAAATTAACTTACCTGAGGTGATCAAATAAACATATATTTTATGGAGTTTCTTAAAAATAGACATTTTATACATTAAAAACATCACAAATTGACTTTAAATGTTTAACCCTACTAAAAGTAAATGTATGCATGTAAACGTTCAATGTAAGTTTGTGTTTGTGTTCGTATTTTAATATTCTTCTACGAATAACTTTTGGAATAGTATTATTATAAAAATAATAATTGCAAGTACATTGTTTATCATTTTTTCTTTGTTGGGTCAATATTACTGTATATATTATGTAACGTAAACAATCCAAGCAGTGTAATGTGTCCTTATCCTGAAGGAAAATTGTTATGGGTCTCGATACTATAATGTAGAATAATTGAACTTTTGTTTCGAAAAATTCGTTTCGGCTTGTTTAATATGCTTTTTCGGTACTTTAATTGTAAATAAAAATATGTTAACATTCACGTTACAATAATATCATAACAAAATATGGACGGAAAACCAACAGCTTTATTACGTAAACTTTAGTAGTGTGCTTTTTTATTGTAACGAACGTGTACCGACAGTACAAGTATTCGTATTCAGTATGATACATTATTGATTTTCGTCAAGGTTTCCTAACCTACAAGAATTGAAGACCAATGATTTCAAAATGATTGGAATGCAAATCTAACAACTTTAATTAAACAAATATCAAACAAACTATGTATATACAATATTGTTAATTGATATCTAAGGTGACAATCACAAAGCCCAGTCTCAATGCCTAACAATTGTATCATGCACGTAATTTTATATAACTCTATTTTGTTTATCTTTACAATTATCAAACGAGTAACTTTCAACGCAGTTATCTTTCTAGTTTCTACTATAAAACCATCTCCGGAAGAGTTTCACCCTAGGAAACACGGATAACATACATTGTATTGCAGATATAACGTCAAGTTTCAGCATTACATGCTGACAAATTTGTTTTTACCAACAAAACTTAACTCTCACCTTAGTACATACCTCTGATTTTATACGCTTTTGCACAACAACGCCCTCTTACGGTTATTTTTTATTGGCTCATCAACTAACAGTATGATTATACAGAAGCGAGCACATTTTTATAATGTGACATAGATCATATAGTCTGCATTACAAATAATTTCAATTAAAACATTGCAGTAGAACTATTTATGCATTATATTACAATCACCTACAAAAATGCTCATATTATTATTTACAACAGAATAAAAGCTCCAGTTAGACGCTTTCAGTTAGTTTCAATTTGATTGTTTTAATCACACTTTCAGAATAAAGTTAACGTCTTTCACTTTTTTTAAGCGGATGTACAGGGCTAAGCATACAACCATGCTGCGAGGGTGGACAGTAAACTTATCCAAACTGTAGTAAAATTGTAAACTAGTAGTCATTTCCGACTTTTTGCTTAAATTTTTGTTAAATTGTTTCACTGAATAAAAAATTTAATCAATCTTGATACTTACATATAATATATATAAATAACTCAGCATAGCATATTATATAATGACCGGTATATGTAAATATATTTTTGATGCCTCAATATAGTTGTTTTAGAGTGTCACTCTATATCATAATGGTTGTTGAAATGTACAACTTTCTTAAATAAAGTCCCTTTCAATGTATTTGTTTTTTTTTCTGTTAAGATTGTTTGTTAAAATATCAAACTGCATTTAGCAACATGATGTAAGATACTTGTATAGCTTTTTAGACTGGGCGTTATATCTAGTAAATATCAGAAATACCATTTTTGTCGCTGTCAAGTTAAGTTGAGTTAGTAAATAAATAAATGTGTTTCAATAGATTGACTACTATAATGGTGACTAACCAAAAATTGATAATAAAAAATATTCAGGATATAATATAAAATTACATTTTAAAAGTTCGGCCACACAAATTTTAAAAATTGATTGATACAAATACATTTCTAACAATATTTAAAGTGTTAGCCGTAGGTCACTTGGATTGTTGCATAATTTAACATTAAACTGAAAATAGTCATTTTTTGGCAAATTTATTTTGACTCTCTCTTTTACAATGACACTAGAAAACAGGTGAAGATTGAATAAAACTAAAAACTGATTTATTTCATCGAAGAATTAGTTAGGTTTGCCTGTAAAATAATAAGGGAAGAACTGAATCAAAGTAAAATTTTCATTTGATATTTTAAAATTACAAACAGAAATCTGGGAATCTCATTGGCCATTTAAAAATGATATAAAGGTTTTTTTTCTGAAATGGCTCACTTTTAATTAATTGTAACAAAAAGCGGTTTGACTACAAGCACCTTCTGTACAAGACATGTAATATGCTCCTCTTTGGTTAATTGACATTTATTTGATGATTCTAATACATAATACATAACAACAAATGTCCAACTTTCACGAGTATGTAATTAATTAAACATTTATTCTTAAAGATTCAGAACCTACTGGAATATATTCGTTAGACACATGGATTTTCTTTACTCTGAAGACAACATATGCAACAAAAACAACAAAAATAGACGAAGGTATTGGTAGATCAGGATCAGTAGTATTGTTTCCGAATACGATCATCGTTGTTATAAGTAAAATTACTGTAAAATAAAGAAAGAAAAATGAATGTCTAAGAAACGCCAAGAACAGCAAAGCAGGCTTGGTTTAATTTAGCTGGTTCATGGACGGTATTGGTAAGCTAGTGTACACTGCCGCCCACCCCTTCCAGGATTACCGGTTAAAGCAGAATAGAACATTCAAACATGAAATGATGAAAATTTTATTTAGTTACATTGGCAGATAATCAAACCTGAACATAATTCATATAATAAATATTTTATAAGACATTAATATTCTTGTTCTTTGCAAAACATATCGCTCGCTACAAGAATACAATATAATAAAGTACCTTTAAAATTTTTAACGAATTAGTAATTGATTAGAAAATTACAAAATGAAAAAAATAAAAGAATCTTTAAATACAGAAAAGTTTTGATAGTTGAAATAAGCAAGCATATTCAGTAAATTGAACAAAAAGTATACAAAACTAATTATGAAACAAAGCTCTTTCTCATTAAATGGATACATTTAGAATTTTAAAAAATAAAACCCTTTATCTTTTCCTTTTTTTAAAAGTAGAAAAAATTTTGCCCCATATTTGGGCCCAAAATCCTGTAACCCTTTGAATTTTTTGCGAAATTTTTCTAGAAGCAACAAATGAAACCAAACATCACAGTTCAACATCAGAAAAACCTGGTAGCATTCAAAAAGTCCCTTTACTGAAGAAAAAAACTGCAAAACCTTAAAAAAAGTCAGGTTTCCCCTCACAGAACTATAAAAGTTTTTTTTGGTTGAATTGTTTAAATAAAAAAAAAGGATTAATGGGAAGGGGTTTTAAAGAAAGACTTTTTTGGGTTTGGAATTTCATTCCTCATTAACAGAGTGGGAAATTTTTATAAATAAAAATAAAATCCTTTCCCAAAAACAAAAAAAAAATTTCAGACTCGGTTTTCCCGTAACATAAAAAATGAATGTAATGAAAATGGGAGCATCCCCCCCCAAACCCCATCATCGGTTTTAAAAAGGATAAACAAATTTTCCAAAAATTTAAAAAATGCTGGACTCCAAAGTTTTAAAAAACCCGAAAAAAATAACAAAAACTAAGTGAAAATTTCGGGGCAAACCCTTTTAAAAGGCTGCCACAATCAAATTGACACCCCTGCTGTTGTGATGCATTAAAAAATTTAACAAAAAATGTGGCACTCGGAATCATTAAAAACAGAAAAAATTTCATAAAAATTGCAACTTTTGGGGTTATTGATTTGGGAAAAAATTTTTTTTTAAAAATTTTGGGTTTATGAAAATTCTTTTTTCAAATTAAAAATTTTTTATGAGCCTATACAAGAGTTTAGTAAAAATATTTTTTTAGGGCAAAATCAAAATTTAGAAAAGTCAACAGCCCCAAAAATCATTTTCATTTAAATTGCTTATAAGGGTTCCATACCTTAAAATTTGTTTAAAAAGGGAAAAATTTTATTTTTATATATTTTTCTTTTCCTTGTTTTTTTGTTTTTGTTGTTTTCTTTTTTTTAATGCAAAAGTGTGTAAAAAATA
>NW_026859858.1:0-55844 GCF_026571515.1 Ruditapes philippinarum
TGTAATAGGAAATTTTTTATATTAAAAGGGTTTTTTTGTTGTTAAAAATTTTAAAAGTTTTTTGGGTTTTTTATTTTTTTAATGCAAATTTCTAAAAAAAACCTTACAAAAAATTGTTATTTTATTTTTTTCTTTAATGCCCAAAATATGTTTGTATAACATTTTTGGGTTCTTTTTGGTAAAATAGTTAAAAATTTACACGAAAATTTTTGGCAAATTTAAAAATTAGCCGTAAAAAAGCCTAGAATTTTCCCTGTTTTTTTTAAATATTTTTTTAAAATAATTAAAAATTTGTTTTTTTATTCCAAAACTATCACCCTTTAAGTCAAATTTGTTGAAAATTTTTTTCTTACATTTCTCTTTTTAAAAGGAAAAAAATTTTATTTTTTATCTTTCAAGGTTTTTCCTGGGCCCTTCCCTTTTTTGATTTGTTTTTGTGGCCAATGAAGGATAAATTTATAAAAAACAACAAAAGAAAAATTATTTTGGGGTTATTTTTTCCCAAAAATTTAAATTAATGTACTTTGAAATTCAAAAAAAGTAAAACCATTAAAGGGAATAAAACTCCCAAAACAAGGGGGGTGAAAAACAGGTTTTTAAAAAAAAAAGGCCTCCGTTTTTCCCAAAAATTAACTGAGCGGGCTGGTTTGACAGGATAAACATACGTCAAACCCTTACAGTTCAACATATTTTTTTAAATTTTTAAATTTTTTTTGTAAACTAACAATTTAAACAGGGCGTTTATTTAGCTGATTAAATGTTTTGAAAAAACCCCTTTTAAACTTTGGAACCCGGATATTAGACCCATAAGTATTTTTTACATAAAATTTAGGGTACATACACAAGTTACTGTATTTTTAATTAGGGTAGTATCAGGGTAAAAAAGGTTTTAAAAAAAATTTAAATTTATCCCCCAGTTTTCAACCGGCCACAAGCTTTGCATTACCCAAGAAAAAACAAAAACGGGCATAAATGGGTTTTAAAAATAAAAAAATTTTAATACTATTAAGCGGGGGGTGTGTTTAATTTTTAAATGAAACTTTTACCACGTTTACGTATGTTATCTCATTACCCTCATGAAATATGCAGGACACGTGCATGCAAAATAATTTATACAAGACATCAAGAACAAGTTTGGTTTTGGGCCAAAATTTGTAAATATGCTTCAATATACAAAAAAAAGTTTTACTCGTTTTATAGTGAACATATTTTTTGGATTTTAATATTAATTTTAAATATATTATTAAAAAATGAAATTTTTTTTTTGTAAAATGAGAAAGGGAACAAAACAATTAGATTTTAAAACTTTTTTGTTAAAAGTGATAGTTTTAATGTCCTTTAAATAATCAACAGGATACAAAAAATTCAAGCATTAGGAAGCTTAAATTTTTGGGTTGTTTTTTTTTAAATTTCAGTGGAATTTTCCTTTTTTTGAGCCGTGTCACGACAAAACCCAAATAATGGTTTTTCGACCAGCATTTTGGGTCCAAACCAAACCCGCGGGATCCCGCGCAGTCTGATCAGGGGTCCATGCTGTTGCTAAACAGTTTTTCTACTTTAATAGGGTTTGAACGAAAAAGCATGGATCCGAAAAGACCCGGCGGAATTTCGCAGGTGGTCTGGATCCTGCTGGTTCGCAAAAAACCCCTTATGTTGGATTTTTCATGACACGGCTCATTTAAATTTTTAATTGGTTTACTTAAAAGTTTAAATGTCCCGGGGGGTGCTAACATTGAAAAAATTTGTCTTCATAGGGGTACAATAAAACAAGGGTTTAAAAACTCTTGGGAAATAGGGGAAACAATTTTTTTCGGGGACAAAAGGGTTTTTAAAAAATTTCTCAAAATATAACGGGTAAATTGTGTTTTTAAAAATTTGGGGAAAATAACAATTACAATTTTTTGGGGGGAAAATTGTTAACATGATAGTTTTTAAAAAATGCCTCAAATAACCCAACCCCGGTAAAATATTTAAATTTTAATTGGGGGGGAAAGTTTTAGGGTTGTTATTTTAAAAAAAGCCGGGGGGTTCATTTTTAGGGTTGAATTGGTAAAAAAGGGTGGGTAAAACCCCTACTGGGGGCAGTGGGTGTAAAAACCCCAGGGGAACAAAAAATTTAGTTTTTGAACTAAATTTGGGGGTGGTAATAAACAAGGGATGGGTTGTAAAAAACTTTAAAAATTTTGGTAGCAGAAATGGTAAACTAACGCCGGGGGGTTAAAAATTTTATCATACGGGATAGAAATAGGTGTAAACAAACCCCCGGGGGTAAAAAACTTTCAAAAGGGTTTGAGTAGTGTGTAAACTAACTCCAAATTGGTAAAACATCATCCTGGTAGCTTTTGGGGTGTAAACTAACTCCCAAAATGGAAAACACATCAACTAGTCCCGGTGGGTGGAAACTAACTGCCGAAGGGTTTAAATCATAAATGGTAGCGAAAGGTGTAAACAATGCCGAAGGGTTTAAAACATCAAGGGGGTAGGTAGTGTGTAAACTAACTCCGGGGTGGTAAATACCTTTATAGGGGTAAGAGTAGGGGAAAACTAACTGCCAAATGGTAAAACATCATACGGTAGCGGTGTGTGAAAAAACTAATCCCCGAAGGGAAAAAACCATCATACGGGTAGCAGTAGCGTGAAAACTAACTGCCGAATGGTAAACACATCAAACAGGTAGCGGGTCAGTGTGTAAAACTAACTGCCAAATGCGGAAATACATCACAGTGGTAGCAAGTACCGTGTAAACTAATGCCGAATGGTAAATGACATCATACTGGTAGCAGTACTAACTGGCGGCTGGTAAATACTATCATACTGGTAGCAGTACAGTGTGTAAACTAACTGGCGGGTGCGTAAATACATCATAGTGGTAGCAAGTAGTGTGTAAACTAACAGCGGGGGGTAAATGCATCATACTGGTAGTAAGTAATATGTAAACACTGCCGGGGGTAAATACATCATACTGGTACAGTAGTGTGTAAAACTAAACTGCCGAGTGGTAACAACATCATAAGCTGGTAGTAGTATTTGTAAACTAACTGCCGAGTCGGTTAACTACATCATACTGGTAGTAGTAGGGTGTAAACTAACTGCCGGGTGGTTAAAATACGGTCATCTAGTAGCAGTAGTTTCGTAAACTAACTGACCGGGTGGTAAATGCATCAATACTGGTAGCTAGTATAGTTGTAAACAAACCGTCCGGGTGGTAAATACATCAGATGTGGTTGTAGTACGGGGGTAAACTAACTACCGAATGGTAAACACACATACTTGTTAGCCGTTAGGTGTAAACTAACTGCCCGAATTTGGTAAAACACCATCATAACTAAGTAGCAATTTAGTGCGTAAACTAACTGCCGATGGCTAAATACATCAGAGTGTAGCATAGCCGTGTAAAAACAACTGCCGAATGGTTAACACATCATCACTCGGAGCGGTAGGTGTAAAACTAACTCCGGGTGGTAAATACATCATACTGGATGCAGTAGTGTGTAAACTAACTGCCGAATGGTATACACATCATACTGGTAGCGGTAGTGTGTAAACTAACTGCCGAATGGTAAATACATCATACTGGTAGCGAGTAGCGTGCTTAAAGCTAACTGTCGAACTAGGTAAACACACATCATACGGTAGGGGAAAGTTTAAAAAACAAACTGCCTGGTAAACACATAGGTGGTAGAAATTTAGGGGTAAACTAACTGCCGGGGGAAAATCACCCTACTGGAAAGCTTTTAAAACCGGGGGGTGAAAAATTTTGGGAAAATGGTAAATTGGCGGGGGAATACTTTTTAGCAGAATTTTAAACGGGCCCCGGGTGGAAAAATTTTAAATTTTTGGTAGGGGAGGGGTTAAAAAACTAACTGAAATGGAAAAATCCCTCAAGGGGTAGCAGAAAGGTGTAAACTAACTGCCGGGGAAAAATCATAATACTGGTAGCATTTTAAACAAAGGGGGGGGGTGGTAAATAATCTTTATGGTGGGCAGTAGTGTGAAAACCCCAAACGGGGCGGGGGGGGTAAATAAAATCAAGTGGAAACAGTAGTGTGAAAAACAAACTGCCGATATGGTAAATACATCAATAGTGGTAGCGGTAGTGTTTAAACTAACTGCCAAATGGTAAATACATCATACTGGTAGCGGTAGCGTGTAAAACTAACTGCCGAATGGTAAACACATCATACTAGTTAGCAGTCGCTGTGTAACCTAACTGCCGAATGTTAAATGCTTCATACTGCGTAGCCAGTACTAACTGGCGGGTGGAAAATATATCATACGGGTAGCTGTAGTGTGTAAACTAACTGCCGGTGGTAAATACATCATAATGGTAGGGAGTAGTGTGTAAACTAAATTGCCGGGTGGTAAATATATATACTGGTAGCAGTAGTGTGTAAACTAACAGGCCGGCTGGTAAACACATCATACTGGTAGACAGTAGCGGTGTAAACTAAACTGTTACATCATATTGGTAGCATGCCAGTTAATGTGCTAAAACTAACCCCGAATTTGGTAATCTGCTTCATACTGGTTACAAGGGGGCGGGGGGAAAATTTAATTCTTTACCTGGTTCAGAAATGTGTAAATTTACTGCCAAATTTTAAATACTTTTTCCAATTAGGGGTTGGGTTTATTGTAAAACCTAAATGGGCCGGGGGGTTGGAAAATTTAAAAATTTTTCCCCCCTTTGGAAAACATAATGTACATTTTTTTTTTATTATTTTAATTTTTTTGGCAATAAAATTTTAAATTAAACTAAAAATGATATTATGCGAGCCTCGGGGTAAAACAAAATATTTTTTTATATTACATGTTTTTTGGGTTTTATAACTATTTTTTAGAATTTAAGTATATCTGATTAAATCAAAAATCTCTTAGTGTCCTGAGTTTGTTAAAACAAGTAAACCTAAAATGGGTTAAAATTTTAAAGGGTTTCGTCGTCTTTATTGTGACGTGTTCGTAACCTTGTCATGCGTCATTAAGCCAAAATGGCACGAAAACAAAGCCAAAAACCCAGAGATCTAATTTTTACGAAAGATTTTGTCTTTTATTTTTTTGTTTGGGTGTGCTTAACAGGAAAACGAAGATGACAAACCTGTTTGGTTATGATAGACACAGTGACAAATCGACAGCAACAGCGAAGAGGGGAAGTAGCAAAAATGATGGCAGTATCAGTGGAGATGACAGAAGGCGGCGTGATGACAGAATAGGAGACGAGTAGCGTATATGACAGAGGTTTTTGATCAGACCAGCAGTAATGATTATGAAATACGAGCGAGAATGGGACAAGACGAAAATGAAGATAGCAGAAAAGCAGTAATAATGACAGAGACAACTTGTTGGGTGATAATAAACAATAGTCTATACAGGAAGAGGATGATATAATTGATATAGACGAGGATGAAATCGTTGTAACCCGAGTTACGTCTCTGCTAGCGCACATGATAATAGTGAAACATCATGGCCAATTTTCTTCCCCCAGATCAGATAGTGACATAGATGGTCAAAAATTTTGTAAGAAAGAAAGTTGATGAAAAGACCAAAGAAGAAATTTCTAGAATATGATACGAATGGGGCAATACCTCCCACTGACCGTGAGGTAAGAATTGATCGCTGGGATGGATATCTTCTTTCTGAAATAGGTATTCATCCAGATGCTGAGAATGATATGTTGGCAGATGGTGAGCTTGGTACTGTGGAAGAAGAGCCGGACAATCATTTCACGGCAGAGAACGAGACATGGGAAACTGGGACCTATATATTTGGGGGGCCTAGATAAAAATGTTCAACGATGCAATGTCCACTGTGCTATTGGAAACCATTGATAATTTTAAACACGTTGTATCAAATGTTATTTTATAATATAACAAGACAAGAGGCTTATTGGCTTGACAGATGAATCTATGGAAATTCTGAAACTTGAACTTCAATCAATCAGACAGTAATGTGTAGCATTTCAGTTGTTCAAATGAAGAAAAAATGGAGCATGACCAAAGTTTGGATGAAGGACTTGTTGATAAACCAACGATGTTCTCTGTTTAAAGAGAGTAAAATATGATAAATGAAATCATGACTCATAACATTTATGTAGCCTTAATTCATAAACAACAACTACTATTGAAATATTAAGGTATGATGCCCCTTTACTTTGACACTGCGATTATGTCAATTGTTTTTTGTATGACAATGTTGTATGTTGACCTTAAAATATTGAAAAGAATTTAATGTTTCAATTTATTGTGTTTTTTTTATATATGTCAACATTTTAAAGCATAAAATTAACTTTACAAACATGTTCATTTATTATTTCTTATGTCAAAATATGTTTGCATTAACATATTAAGGTCGTTGTAAAATAGTTATAATTTACACGACAAAAATTTTTTGGGCAAATGTTTTAGAAAAAAAAAAAAAATTAAAAAAAAAAAAAAAAAAAAAAAAAATAAAAAAAAAAAAAAAACAAAAAAAGCCGTAAACAAGCCTAATGAAAATTTTGTTCCTTGTCTTTTTTTTAAATTGGAAAAAATTTGTTTTTAGATAATATAAGAATTGTCTTTTTATTGGCAAACTATCAAAGCCTGTAGGTCAAATACCTGTTGATAATTTCGATCTTACATATTTCTCTATTTTAAAGAAAGAATTTATTCTTATCATCAAATTTTTCCTAACGGGCCTTCCTTTCATTGATTTGTATTGTGGCCAAATGAAGGATAACTATAAAAAACACAACAAAAGTTAAAATTAAGTTTGGTTATTTTTTTCATATCATGACATCTACCCGTGAAATGAATGAAAAAGCAAACACAGATCACTACAAGGGAATACAACTCAAAACAAGCTTGATGACTACGTCTTTAAAAAAAAAGGTCTTCCGTTATTCAGATAGACTGAGCTGCTGGTTTGACAGATAACATACGATCTAAATCTACAGCCTGCCAAACATATTTTTTAATAAATTTGTTGTATACTAACAACTGTAAACAGGCGTTAATTAAGCTGATTAAATGGATTTGTAAAATTCCAATTACATGAAGCTATATTTAGATTCATAAGTATATTGACATGAATTCTATAGTATATACACAAGTTACGTGTATTTTAATTAAGTAGGTATCATGTGCACAAGCTCAAAGAAAATTTTGAATTATACCAGTGTTCAACCGGCCACAAGCATGCATTTGATCAAGTAAAAACTAAACAGGCATAAATAGTGCTTAAAATAGAAAATCTTAATACTATTAAGCGGAGGGTGCTGTTTTAACTTTTTATATGAAACATTACTCACTGTTTACGTATGTTCGTCCCTCATACATCATGAAATATGCAGGGACACGCTGGTGCATGCACATATAATTTATACAAACGGACATCAAGAACAAGTTTGGTTGGCCACATTCGTAAATACGCTTCAATGTACAATGTACAATAAAACAAGTTTACTAGTTGTTAAAGTGAACATTTTTCTGACATAACTATTCAATAAACATCATCTATAAAACATGAAATTTTGTTGTATAAATGAGAAAGGTAACAAAGCAATTAGATTTACATATTTTTGTATGTTAAACGTGATAGTTTATAATGTCCTCAAATAATCAACAGGACACAATATTCAAGCTATTATGGGAATGCTTCAATTTGGGTGTTTTTTTTTTTTAGTTTCAGTGGATTTTCATTATTTGAGCCGTGTCACGACAAAACCAACATAATGGGTTTGCGACCAGCATGGATCCAGACCAGCCTGCGCAATCCCCGCGCAGTCTGATCAGGATACATGCTGTTCGCTATCAGTTTCTCTACTTGTAATAGGGTTTTGTAAGCCGAACAGCATGGATCCTGAAAAGACTGCGCGGATGCGCAGGCTGGTCTGGATCCATGCTGGTCGCAAACACCAATTATGTTGGTTTTGTCATGACACGGCTCATTTATTTGTAATTGGTGACTTAAAAGTAAGTGTCAATGGGGTGTGCTAACATTGAAAATTAGTCCATTAGTGCCGGGTGGTAATTACAATAGTGTATCAACAAGATGCCGGTTGGTAAATACATCAGAGTGGTAAGCAGTAGTGTGTAAACTAACTGCTGAGTGGGTAAATACATCATAGTGGTAGCAGTAGTGTCTAAACTAAACGCTGGGTGCTAAATAAAATCATAACTGGTAGCAGAAGTGGTGTAAACTAACTGTCCGGGTGCTAAATACATCAGAGTGGTAGCAGAAGTGTGTAAAGTAACTGTCGGGTGGTAAATACGTCATACTAGTAGCAGTAGTGTGTAAACTAACTGCCGGGTGCTGAATACATCATACTGGTAGCAGTAGTGTGTAAACTAACTGCCGGTTGGTAAATACATCAGAATGGTAGCAGTAGTGTGTAAACTAACTGCTAAGTGGTAAATACATCATACTGGTATGCAGTAGTGTCCTAAACTAAACGCTGGGTGCTAAAATAAATCATACTGGTAGCAGAAGTGGTGTAAACTAACTGCCGGTGCTAAATACATCAGAGTGGTAGCCAGAAGTGTGTAAAGTAACTGTCGGGTGCGTAAATACGTCATACTAGTAGCAGTAGTGTGTAAACTAACTGCCGGGTGCTAAATACATCATACTGGTAGCAGTAGTGTGTAAACTAACTGCCGGGTGCTAAATACATCATACTGGTAGCAGTAGTGTGTAAACTAACTGCCGGGTGGTAAATACGTCATAGTGTTAGCAGTAAGTGTGTAAACTAAATGCTGGGTGCTAAATACATCATACTGGTAGCAGAAGTGTGTAAACTAACTGCCGGGTGCTAAATACATCAGAGTGGTAGCAGAAGTGTGTAAAGTAACTGCCGGGTGCTAAAAAAACATCAGAGGGGTAAAGCAGAAGTGTGTAAAGTAACTGCCGGGTGTTACTACATCATACTGGTAGTAGTAGTGTGTAAACTAACTGCCGGTGCTAAATACATCATACTGGTAGCAGTAGTGTGTTAAACTAAACTGCCTGGTGGTAACTACATCATACTGGTAGTAGTAGTGTGTAAACTAACTGCTGGGTGCTAAATAACATCATACTGGTAGCAGTAGTGTGTAAACTAACTGCCGGGTGGTAAATGCATCATACTGGTAGTAGTATATTGTAAACAAACTGCCGGGTGGTAAAATACATCATACTGGTAGCAGTAGTTTGTAAACTAACTGCCGAGTGGTAACAACATCATACTGGTAGTAGTAGTTTGTAAACTAACTGCCGAGTGGTAACAACATCATACTGGTAGTAGTAGTGTGTAAACTAACTGCCGAGTGGTAACTACATCATACTGGTAGCAGTAGTGTGTAAACTAACTGCCGGGTGGTAAATGCATCATACTGGTAGTAGTATTGTGTAAACAAACTGCCGGGTGGTAACTACATCATACTGGTAGCAGTAGTGTGTAAACTAACTGCCGGGTGGTAACTACATCATACTGGTAGCAGTAGTGCGTAAACTAACTGCCGGGTGGTAAATACGTCATACTAGTAGCAGTAGTGTGTAAACTAACTGCCGGGTGGTAACTACATCATACTGGTAGCAGTAGTGCGTAAACTAACTGCCGGGTGGTAAATACGTCATACTAGTAGCAGTAGTGTGTAAACTAACTGCCGGGTGGTAAATACATCATACTGGTAGCAGTAGTGTGTAAACTAACTGCCGGGTGGTAACTACATCATACTGGTAGTAGTATAGTGTAAACAAACCGCCGGGTGATAAATACATCAGAGTGGTTGTAGTAGTGTGTAAACTAACTACCGAATGGTAAACACATCATACTGGTAGCGGTAGTGTGTAAACTAACTGCCGAATGGTAAATACATCAGAGTGGTAGCAGTAGCGTGTAAACAACTGCCGAATTGTAAACACATCATACTGATAGCGGTAGTGTGTAAACTAACTACCGTGTGGTAAACACATCATACTGGTAGCGGTCATGTGTAAACTAACTGCCGAATGGTAAACACATCATACTGGTAGCAGTAGTATGTAAACTAACTGCCGAATGGTAAACACATCATACTGGTAGCGGTCATGTGTAAACTAACTGCCGAATGGTAAATACATCATACTGGCAGCAGTAGTGTGTAAACTAACTGCCGAATGGTAAACACATCATACTGGTAGCAGTAGTGTGTAAACTAACTGCCGAATGGTAAACACATCATACTGGTAGCGGTAGCGTGTAAACTGACTGCGGAATGGTAAATGCATCATACTGGTAGCAGTACTAACTGACGGATGGTAAATATATCATACTGGTAGCAGTAGTGTCTAAAAACCTAACTGTCGGGTGGTAAATACATCAGACTGGTAGCAGTAGTGTGTAAACTAACTGCCGGGCGGTAAATTCATCATAGTGGTAGCAGTAGTGTGTAAACTTACTGCCGGGTGGTTAATACATCACACTGGTAGCAGTAGTGTGTAAACTAAATGCCGGGTGGTAAATGCATTATACTGGAAGCAGAACTAACTGGCGGATGGTAAATAAATCATACTGGTAGCGGTAGTGTCTAAAAACTAACTGCCAAATGGTAAATACATCATAGTGGTAGCAGTACCGTGTAAACTAACTGCCGAATGGTAAATGCATCATACTGGTAGCAGTACTAACTGGCGGGTGGTAAATTTATTGTTGCGAGCCGCTTCTGATGAAATTATCTTTGGTAGCGCTCAATCACGAGACTCGCTGATGAAAATCAAATTTTATTAAACGGACAATATGCGATCACTTTATGTGTTGAGCCGACAGATGTCTGTTGGCTTTCTTATGACAATATTTGCTGTTCGACGAAGATAAAACGGGAACTTTATGATACTCTCTTTGATAAGGGCCGTACATGCACTGTATACGTAGGTGAACGCTCATATGCTGTTCAAGACGGACACATGGACGGACATAGATGATCACAATATCCCTATAGCTCGATGCTGATAGGGTGACTCCGCATTAAAATAAAGACAGGACTTGAACAAAATTATGCAATAAATCAAACGACAGAATACGAAGCTCGAGATAAATTCAATCACGAAATGTTATTAAACGTTCGTAAAATTTCTGTGTGTGGGGAGATGTCGGTGACGGAATGAATGAAATATTTTAAGAAAAAATAGAAAGCTACTGAATAAGATCTATATAAATCTAGACAAAGACAATGATACTTAGATCTTTAAACTATATTCTAAGTTTAAATCTTTACAAAGGATAAAAATTAATCAGCGTTTTATATTTTACTTAAGAATTACCGCTGATTCTCGAATGATCAAAATACAAATGCTAAGTTTTAAATGCGAAACATTTACTTTTATTATTTAAGAAATTTAATAAACCTTTTTTAAGAAATAAATTTTAAACTAAATTTACCAAAGTATGTAGCTCTGAATTTAGTATTACTTGAGCGATAAAATGTACGGAAACTGAATAGATTTCTTGTTTGGTAGTTGCGGAGTGAAGATCCCACAGTAAAACAACGCTTAAATACCAAGAATTTCCCACAGTACCAACACTGTAGGAACTTGTGGGAAAAATACTCGAAAGGAGTTTTTATCGGATCCCACACCTCCCACACTAAAAGTTATTTCAATAAACAACATAAAAATAATATTAAACATGCGTAATAAATAATCGTAGAACATTTATAATAATGCAAACTTTGTTTAAGTAACATAATAAGGTAGCGGGGTACGTGTGGTGCGGAAAAACTTATTGGCGAATAAAAATTATAAAATCCTACAAATCCTAACGGACATCAGATTGTAAAACAACAAAAATGATGACGTCATAAATCAAATACAGTGATGACGTCACGAAAGCTAACATACAAGATGGCGGAAATTTTATTACTAGAGTGATAAACAAACATTGATAAAACATGAATACAATATCTCTGGAGTCATTTAACGGTAAAATACTTGATAAAAATGAAATAGAAGTTACAGTTAAACGTATTTGGATACTCAAATATTACAGTTTGATTCTTATAGTAAGTATATATAACGTAAACAAAAGGGTAATTAACGGTAAGAAAATGCTTATTTAGCGGTGCACCACAATATCATACTGGTAGCAGTAGTGTGTAAACTAACAGGCGGGTGGTAAATACATTATACTGGTAGCGGAGTGGGTAAACTAACTGCCGGGTGGTAAATACATAATACTGGTAGCAGTAGTGTGTAAACTAACTGCCGAATGGTAAATACATTATAGTGGTAGCGGTAGTGTTTAAATACTGCCAAATGGTAAATACATCATACTGGTAGCGGTAGTATGTAAACTAACTGCCGAATGGTAAACACATCATACTAGTAGCAGTCGTGTGTAAACTAACTGCCGAATGTTAAATGCTTCATACTGGTAGCAGTACTAACTGGCGGGTGGAAAATATATCATACTGGTAGCTGTAGTGTGTAAACTAACTGCCGGGTGGTAAATACATCATAATGGTAGGAGTAGTGTGTAAACTAAATGCCGGGTGGTAAATATATCATACTGGTAGCAGTAGTGTGTAAACTAACAGCCGGCTGGTAAACACATCATACTGGTAGAAGTAGCGGTGTAAACTAACTGTACATCATATTGGTAGCATGCAGTAATGTGTAAACTAACAGCCGAATGGTATCTGCATCATACTGGTAGCAGTTGCGGTGTAAATTAACTGTACATTATACTGGTAGCAGTAATGTGTAAACTTACTGCCGAGTAGTAAATACTATTTTACCAGATTCACTGAACTAGTTTATAAAATGATAACTATCCGGAAAATATGTATTATAAAAGTTAGACTTTCTGGGAAGGGTTGTTGCTAATGTTGTAATAACTTGTAGCCCAACCCATTTGCACTATACTTATATGTACATTTGTTTTTGTGTTATTCATATCTGACATGTATTATATAGTTGCAATAAAATATTATTAAACTAATAAAATGATATTATGCGAGCCTCTGGGTACACGAATATATTTTCATATATACCATGTTTCTTCGGTTTATTTCTATCTTTAGAATTTCTGTATATCTGATTCATCCTTAATCTCTATAGTGTCCTGAGTTATGTTAGTAAAAGTGAACGTCATGGCGTGTGAAATTTACAGTTTCGTCGTCATGATTGTGACGTCGTAACCTTGTCAGTGGCGTCATTAAGCAAAATGGCACGAAACAAGCATAAACAGGGATCTAAGTTACGAAAGATTTTGTCTTTTATTTTTTGTTTGTCGTGCTTAACAGGAAACGAAGATGACAAACCTGTTGGTTATGATAGACACAGTGACAATGACAGCAACAGCGAAGATGGAAGTAGCAAAAATGATGGCAGTATCAGTGGAGGAAGAGGAAGAAATCGTTGTAACCCGAGTCTACGTCTCTGCTAGCGCACATGATATAGTGAAACATCATGCCAATTTCTTCCCCAGATCAGATAGTGACATAGATGTCAAAAATTTTGTAAGAAAGAAAGTTGATGAAAGACCAAAGAAGAAATCTAGAAATGATAGCGAATGGGCAATACCTCCCACTGACCGTGAGGTAAGAATTGATCGCTGGATGGATATCTTCTCTGAAATAGGTATTCATCCAGATGCTGAGAATGATATGTTGGCAGATGGTGAGTTGGTACTGGAAGAAGAGCCGGACAATCATTTCACAGCAGAGAACGGAGACATGGGAAACTGGGACCTATATATTGCCTAAAATGTTTAACGCTTTAATGCAACTGTGATATTGAAACCATTGATAGTTTTATTCTATTCTACGTTAAATCACAGTTGATTTTATGTATAACAAGACAAGTGCTTATCGCTTGACAGATGAATCTAAGGAAATTCTGAAACTGAACTTCAATCAATCAGACAACATATGTGTAGCATTTCAGTTGTTCAAATGATAAAGATTGGAGCAATGACAAAGGTGGATGAAGGACTTGTTGATAAACCACCGATGTTCTCCGTTTAAAGAGAGTAAAATATGATAAATGAAATCATGACTCGTAACTTTTATGTAGCCTTAATCATAAACAAAAACTACTATTGAAATATGAAGGTATGATGCCCTTTACTTTGACACTGTGATATGTCAATGTTTTTGTATGACAATGTTGTATGTTGACCTTAAAATATTGAAAAGAATTTAATGTTCAATTTATTGTCTTTTTATATATGTCAACATTAAAGCATAAAATAACTTGAAAACATGTTTTTATTATTTCTTATGTCAAAATATGTTAGTATTAACATATTTAGTCGTTGTAAAATAGTTATAACTTACGCGACAATGGTTGGGCAAATGTTAGATTAGCCGTAAACAAACCTATAAATGTTCCTGTCTCTTTAAATGATTGTTTTAAATAATGAGAATTGTCTTTTTATAACAACTATCAGCCCATGTAGATCAAATACTGTAACTTATTATCTATCAAAACGAAAGGATGGTCTAAAGAAGTAAATTCTTATACGGGCTTCCATTAATATGTATTTTGGCTAAAAAATAACAAAAGTAAAAATAAGTTTGGTTAAATTTTCGTATAAGTTATCTGCCCTTGAAATGACATGATATGGCAAAAGAGATCACATTCAAGGGAAGATAACTCCAAAATAAGCTTGATGTGTTTAGCCTAGATGTATCATACTGGTTAGTTGCACTAGTATATGTTTCGAGTGCTTACAATATAAATCTAAATACTGTTAAGCGAAGGGTGTGTTTTATATAAAACACTGCTCACTGTTTACATAAGTTCACCTCGTACATCATGAAATATATGTTGGAAACTTGCCTGCATAAAATTCATACTGTAGTCTGTAACATACTAACAACGGACATTAAAATTAATTTTGTTGGCCGCATTCGTAAATATGCTTCAATGTACAATAAAACAAGTTTACTCGTTGTTATAGTGAACATTTTTCTGACATAACTATTCAATAAATATCATCTATATAACATGAAATTTTGTTGTTAAAAATGAGAAAGGTAATAAAGCAATTAAATTTACATATTTTTTGTATGTTAAACGTGATAGTTTATAATGTCCTCAAATAATCACCAGGATACAATATTCAAGCTTTAATGGGAATGTTTTAAGGTGTGTTATTTTCATCAGTTTCAGTTGATTCGTACACTCCATCGTCCACAGTGACTTCCGCTTGCGAGCGAAATATACATAGTAAAACGCATGACAAGGCTGAAAAACATGTAAAACTTGTCAAAATAAACAAGTAAAATGGTTTCCTGCGGGAAACATCTTTAATGATATAAAGATATTTCATTTAATTATTTTCAACATTGTTTGGGGAAAAAATAAATAAACGTTTGTATCAGGAATATAGTTGAAAATAATCGATCAATAGAAGGAGGTCTATGGAGACTGGTGACCGTTGAAGACCGGAGGCCGGAGAGAATGTCGAACATAAAACAGTTACGGTATTTCTTTTGAAGAAAATGATTAAATACCATTGTATGAATAATTCCGTGCAAAATTTACACAAATTTACGCAGAAAATATCTCTATTTATTATGACAGATGCCACTACGAATGTTTTGTAGATTTTCACTATAAACGATTTATTGTTTGTAAAATTTGAGATAGATATTAAAGAAACATTGATCATTGATAATATTTTTTTTCAAACACATCATGCAAGATTTTCCACCTTAAACGGTAAAATAATTATAGAAAATTGGAAATATCACGTAATGGTTCATGTTCTTAATCAGATGTAACTCGAGGTAAATCCGTAACGTACCGGCTAACGGTATTTAGCTAGGTTTTCGAAAAGGTCAATTAACCAATCATGTACGGTTAATAGATCACATGCTCCTCCATGTACCGAAAACAGGTCACGTGCTCCTCCATGCATCAAAAATTAAACGCGTACCAATACCCTGCGGGCTCCGGCCCGCAGGGAATAAATCATCGGATTTTTTACTTATATGTGTGGTACTGACATAAACTAAATTATTCATAATCAATACTCTAATGTTTAAACATATATTTTCAGACAAAATGCGGTTTCTCACTCAGATTTCCCGAAAAAAATCAAAAATGTTTGCTTCAAACGAAGATTTCAAAGCTTTAAACCTAATATTTGAACAAATCTTTTTGATGCTATCGAGAATTATGTTCTAAGCACCAAAAAATGAAACAATGTTATTTGTAAACGTTTTGGTTGCGAAGATATTGACAATAAATTAGCAACTGTTGATGTTCCCTCACTGTACGGTTGCTTGCTACCTCACTGTACGGTTGCTTATGAGGACTTGAAAAAAACTGTACGGTTGCCTGGGAGCAAGCTACAAGTTTTGTTACAATTAAAAACACAATTCTTGAACAGTTGGCCCATTTCAAAGGTTATATAATGGCATTCACCATGCATTTTAAACCATAAAAAATAATATGTTGGTTTAATAACAAATGTATGTCAAACTTTGTGATGGTAATTGCGACTCTAATAATTTATATACTGAAAGTGATTGAATTTAATTGCAGTTAACATATTTATATACCATGATGTTCAACGTATATTCAATGTTATTGTAACTTCTCTTTTTTGTAGGTTTTAATACTAATCATGGAGACATATATGTGCAATTCAACCAGATGTCTTAGACCGTAGACCGTTTTTCTTTTCTTGAAAGATGTTCATATCTTAAGGCATATGGGACATTTCAAACGGAATGTAAAATTTTTGATAATGGACATTACGACAAAGATAAACCAATGTGTCATTTTACAACTTAAGTTTTACATATTACTACAAAATGAGTCTTCCCCCCCTTTGAAAATAAAAAAGTCATGGTAATATTATCAAAAAATAGTTTTATTATTATTTAGGATTATTAAGACATAAGAAAATGGTAAAAAATAAATGAATCACAGAAAATCAGATATGATCACAGTATTAAAAATAATGTCGAGTGTACCTGCTCAGCAATAATAAAATAAAAATAAAAATATAGCAAGATAATAACTGTAATACATGTATACAGTACAGGGGCGATGGGGGTTGGAAGAGATGGATTTTTATTTAAAAGTAAGACTTTTTTAAACAGACAATATACAAAGCTATATTTAAGTGTAACATTGATTGGTATGTTTTATCTTTTCAAATTCACATTGTCGTATTCTTAAATTGTCACAAATATATATTTATATTGTGTATGCGAGTCCTACATGTATAATTTAATATCAAAATGCAACTTCTTATTTAAGATAATAATTATTAATCTTCAGACGATTGATGACCAAACATTTAATTAAGTGAGTTAGATGCCTAAAAAGCCAACTTATTCTTATTGTGTAAAATTCAGAATGTTAAAATAATTGTGATGATAAAACAAATAACACATTTTTTAAATCAGTAAACATATACGCCGTTAAAGAGATGCAATTTTTTATATGCTCTTTGAAAAAATCAAAATAATTCTTCAATTTTGCAGTTTTCTTATGATGATTAAGGTCTGACCTCCATTTATAAAACTTGACACCTTTATCACATTGAAAGCTTTCGGCCACAGTGAACTGACTTTCTTGGTGATTTTGAGGTGGACTTTTGTTAGTGAAGTGTTGCTTCACATTCGGGCAATCAATTTGACGTCACCCATGTATATGTCTTTTTTGTGGCGGTCTATTTATGTTAAAAAAGTCAGGGTTACATTTCTCTTCATTTCTGTTTGGTGTTTTTTTAACATGCGATGATACTGTCCTGTAATGGAAGCTTAAAAATTGACACCAAGACGCTTCCCGTATATTGTAGACCGACCCACTTTTAAATGAAAATCCTTTCTTGCAAATCTGGCATTCATATTTGAATTGTTTTAAATGCTCATTTTTTGTGTGCAATGCCATTCCAAATTTGGACAAGAACTGCATTCCGCATACATCGCACATCAATGTAGTTTTACTTGCACTTTCGTCTGTATCAACATGAACCTTTATATGTATTATTAGATTGTATTTCTTCCCAGTGTTATACTCACATATTTCACACGTAAACTGCTTTTTGTCATCTTTCTTTTTACCATTCGTATCATGTTCATATATGTGTCGCGTTAAATTACCTTTCTTTTCGGTGCAATAATCACAGATTGAACATTTATACTCTGGCATGGTCGTCGTTTCAACTTCACTTTCCTGAAAGATTTCGTCAAGCCCGTTTAAAACAAATGAGTCATCCATGATCTGAAATGCAGTAGTTGTAGAATTAGAACTGTATAGAAACTGAAAGTTTTAAAGAGGTGCCGCGTTTGTTTCTATAACCATCTCTGCAACTTTTTAACATAGGGTAAAGAAAATTAATGTTCAAAGCAGACTTACACCGTTATCAGGGCAAAATAGTTCAAACCTGCCGTCAATTATTTAAAATTACTTGCTGAAACTTGAATATGTCATAATTCAATAAAGTACATGTAATACATTTTTAGTGTTAAAACATTGCTGAGAAGTTAATTTTCAAACTATCTAGACGATATATAATGCCAATATGCTCGCAAGCAACAGTACAGTGACCTCGCAAGCAACCGGATGAATTGTTTTTCAGATTTAGCAAGCAACCGTACAATGAGTAAACTACACCAGTGCCAGTTCTATTGTCAATATTTTCTTAACCGATATGTTCAAAACGGACATGTCTTTTTTATTTGGTGCTACGATAATAGATCTTCAAAGATTTAAGTGGATTTGGTCGTATATTACATGGTAAGCTTTAAAATCGTTGTTTGATGTCAACAAAAAGGGCATTTCTGGAAAATTGTGGTGAGAAATCGCATTTGTTAACGGAAAAAGATATTTTTACTGCAGGATATAGGCTGAAAAAAGTTTATATCATCTAACTCTTACTTACAAAAGTAGAATTTCTTCTCTGGTTATTCTGTATTGAAATATTGTACCTGTTTTTCTCTCTACGGTGGCGTTTACCGTGTACAGCTCGCTCGCAAGCGGAAGTTACAGTGGACGATGGAGTGTACGCTGTGATTATTTACTTGTGATTGGTAAGTTAAAAGTAGGCGTCATAAACGCGCCTTATATGAAGCAGCATGGGTGTGATAACATTGAAAATTAGTCCATTAGACTAACTGCCGGGTGGTCATAAACAAGATGCCGGTTAGTAAATACTTTATAATGGTAGCAGTAATGTGTAAACTAACAGCCGGATTGTATATAAATCATACTGATAGCAGTAGTGTGTAAACTAACTGCCGGGTGGTAAATACATCAGAGTGGTAGCAGTAGTGTGTAAACTAACTGCCGATTGGTAACTACATCATACTGGTAGCTGTTGTGTGTAAACTAAATGCCGAATGGTAAACACATCATACTAGTAGCGGTAGTGTGTAAACTAACTGCCGAATGGTAAATACATCAGAGTGGTAGCAGTAGCGTGTAAACAACTGCCGAATGGTAAACACATCATACTGGTAGCGGTCATGTGTAAACTAACTGCCGAATGGTAAATACATCATAGTGGTAGCAGTAGTGTGTAAACTAACTGCCGAATGGTAAACACATCATACTGGTAGCGGTAGTGTGTAAACTAACTGCCGAATGGTAAACACATCATACTGGTAGCAGTAGTGTGTAAACTAACTGCCGAATGGTAAACACATCATACTGGTAGCAGTAGCGTGTAAACTAACTGCCGAATGGTAAACACATCATACTGGTAGCAGTAGCGTGTAAACTAACTGCCTAATGGTAAAAACATCATTATGGTAGCGGTTTTGTGTAAACTAACTGCCGAATGGTAAATACATCATACTGGTAGCAGTAGTGTGTAAACTAACTGCCGAATGGTTAACACATCATACTGGTAGCAGTAGTGTGTAAACTAACTGCCGAATGGTAAACACATCATACTGGTAGCGGTAGCGTGTAAACTGACTGCCGAATGGTAAATGCATCATACTTGTAGCAGTACTAACTGACGGATGGTAAATATATCATACTGGTAGCAGTAGTGTCTAAAACCTAACTGTCGGGTGGTAAATACATCAGACTGGTAGCAGTAGTGTGTTAACTAACTGCCGGGCGGTAAATACATCATACTGGCTGCAGTAGTGTGTAAACTAAATGCCGAATGATCAATACATCATATTGGTAGCAGTAGTGTGTAAACTAAATACCGGGTGGTGAAATTCATCATACTGGTAGCAGAACTAACTGGCGGATGGTAAATAAATCATACTGGTAGCAGTAGTGTCTAAAAACTAACTGCCGGGTGGTAAATACATCAGAGTGGTAGCAGTAGTGTGTAAACTAACTGCCGATTGGTAACTACATCCTACTGGTAGCGGTAACGTGTGAACTAACTGCCGAATGGTAAATGCATCATACTGGTAGCAGAACTAACTGGCGGATGGTAAATAAATCATACTGGTAGCAGTAGTGTCTAAAAACTAACTGCCGGGTGGTAAATACATCAGAGTGGTAGCAGTAGTGTGTAAACTAACTGCCGGGCGGTAAATACATAATATTGGTAGCAGTAGTGTGTAAACTACTTGCCGAATGGTAAATACATCATTATGGTAGCAGTAGTGTGTAAACTAACTGGCGGGTGGTAAATACATCAGAGTGGTAGCAGTAGTGTGTAAACTAACTGCCGATTGGTAACTACATCATACTGGTAGCAGTAGTGTGTAAACTAACTGCCGAATAAACTAATCAATACATCATACTGGTAGGAGTACCGTGTAAACTAACTGCAAAATGGTAAATGCATCAAACTGGTAGCAGTACTAACTGGCGGGTGGTAAATATATCATACTGGTAGCAGTAGTGTGTAAACTAACTGCCTGGTGGTAAATACATCAGACTGGTAGCAGTAGTGTGTAAACTAATTGCCGAATGGTAAATACATCATAGTGGTAGCAGTAGTGTGTAAACTAACTGCCGATTGGTAACTACATCATACTGGTAGCAGTAGTGTGTAAACTAACTGCCGAATTATCAATACATCATACTGGTAGCGGTAGCGTGAAACATAACTGCCGAATGGTAAACACATCATACTGGTAGCAGTACCGTGTAAACTAACTGCCGAAGGGTAAATGCAACATACTGGTAGCAGTACTAACTGGCGGGTGGTAAATATATCATACAGGTAGCAGTAGTGTGTAAACTAACTGCCGGGTGGTAAATACATCAGACTGGTAGCAGTAGTGTGTAAACTAACTGCCGGGTGGTAAATACATCATACTGGTAGCAGTAGTGTGTAAACTAACTGCCGGGTGGTAAATACATCATACTGGTAGCAGTAGTGTGTAAACTAACTGCCGAATGGTAAATACATCATAGTGGTAGCGGTAGTGTGTAAACTAACTGCCGAATGGTAAATACATCATACTGGTAGCAGTAGTGTGTAAACTAACTGCCGAATGGTAAACACATCATACTGGTAGCAGTAGCGTGTAAACTAACTGCCGAATGGTAAATGCTTCATACTGGTAGCAGTACTAACTGGCGGGTTGTACATATATCATACTGGCTGCAGTAGTGTGTAAACTAACTGCCGAATGGTAAATACATCATAGTGGTAGCAGTAGTGTGTAAACTAAATGCCGGGTGGTAAATATATCATACTGGTAGCAGTAATGTACATGTATTATATAGTTGCAATAAAATATTATTAAACTAATAAAATGATATTATGCGAGCCTCTGGGTACACGAATATATTTTTATATATACCATGTTTCTTCGGTTTATAACTATTTTTTAGAATTTCAGTATATCTGATTCATCATAAATCTCTATAGTGTCCTGAGTTTAGTTAATAACAAGTGAACATCATGGTGTGTGAAATTTACAGTTTCGTCGTCATGATTGTGACGTCGTAACCTTGTCAGTGGCGTCATTAAGCAAAATGGCACGAAACAAGCATAAACAGAGATCTAAGTTACGAAAGATTTTGTCTTTTATTTTTTGTTTGTCGTGCTTAACAGGAAACGAAGATGACGAACCTGTTGGTTATGATAGACACAGTGACAATGACAGCAACAGCGAGGATGGAAGTAGCAAAAATGATGGCAGTATCAGTGGAGATGACAGAGGCGGCGATGATGACAGAGATAGTGAGAGGAGTAGCGTATATGACAGAGGTTTTGATCATGACAGCAGTAGTGATTATGAAACAGAGAGAGATGGTGACAGACGAAATGAAGATAGCAGAAGCAGTAATAATGACAGAGACACTGTTGGTGATAATAAACATAGTCTACAGGATGAGGATGATATAATTGATATAGACGAGGAAGAAATCGTTGTAACCCGAGTCTACGTCTCTGCTAGCGCACATGATATAGTGAAACATCATGCCAATTTCTTCCCCAGATCAGATAGTGACATAGATGTCAAAAATTTTGTAAGAAAGAAAGTTGATGAAAGACCAAAGAAGAAATCCAGAAATGATAGCGAATGGGCAATACCTCCCACTGACCGTGAGGTAAGAATTGATCGCTGGATGGATATCTTCTCTGAAATAGGTATTCATCCAGATGCCGAGAATGATATGTTGGCTGATGGTGAGTTGGTGCTGGAAGAAGAGCCGGACAATCATTTCACGGCAGAGAACGGAGACATGGGAAACTGGGACCTATATATTGCCTAGATAAAATGTTCAACGATGCAATGTCACTGTGCTATTGAAACCATTGATAATTTTACACGTTGTATCAATGTTAATTTTATATATAACAAGACAAGAGCTTATGGCTTGACAGATGAATCTATGGAAATTCTGAAACTGAACTTCAATCAATCAGACAGTATATGTGTAGCATTTCAGTTGTTCAAATGAGAAAAAAATGGAGCGATGACAAAGTTGGATGAAGGACTTGTTGATAAACCAACGATGTTCTCTGTTTAAAGAGAGTAAAATATGATAAATGAAATCATGACTCATAACATTTATGTAGCCTTAATCATAAACAACAACTACTATTGAAATATTAAGGTATGATGCCCTTTACTTTGACACTGCGATATGTCAATGTTTTTGTATGACAATGTTGTATGTTGACCTTAAAATATTGAAAAGAATTTAATGTTCAATTTATTGTGTTTTTATATATGTCAACATTAAAGCATAAATTAACTTACAAACATGTTATTTATTATTTCTTATGTCAAAATATGTTTGTATTAACATATTAAGTCGTTGTAAAATAGTTATAATTTACACGACAATTTTTGGGCAAATGTTAAATTAGCCGTAAACAAGCCTATGAATGTTCCTGTCTTTTTAAATGATTGTTTTAAATAATAAGAATTGTCTTTTTATTGCAACTATCAGCCCATGTAGGTCAAATACTGTTGATATTTCGATCTTACATATTCTCTATTTTAAAGAAAGAATTTATTCTTATCATCAAATTTCCTACGGCCTTCCTTTCATTGATTTGTATTGTGGCCAATGAAGGATAACTATAAAAAATACAACAAAAGTAAAATTAAGTTTGGTTATTTTTTTCATAGTGAAATGACATGAAATATCAAAAAAGATCACATTCAAGGGAATACAACTTCAAAACAAGCTTGGTGACTACAGGTCTTTAAAAAAAAGGTCTCCGTTATTCAGATAGACTGAGCTGCTGGTTTGACAGGATAACATACGATCTAAATCTACAGCTGCAACATATTTTGTTAATAAATTTGTTGTATACTAACAACTGTAAACAGGCGTTAATTAAGCTGATTAAATGATTTGTAAAATTCAAATTACATGGAAGCGTATATTTAGATCATACGTATATTTGACATGAATTCTATAGTATATACACAAGTTACGTGTATTTTAATTAAGTAGGTATCATGTGCACAAGCTCAAAGAAAATTTGAATTTATACCAGTGTTCAACCGGCCACAAGCATGCATTTATCAAGTAAAACTAAACAGGCATAAATAGTGCTTAAAATAGAAATCTTAATACTATTAAGCGGAGGGTGTGTTTTAACTTTTATATGAAACATTACTCACTGTTTACGTATGTTCATCTCATACATCATGAAATATGCAGGACACGTGCATGCACATAATTTATACAACGGACATCAAGAACAAGTTTGGTTGGCCACATTCGTAAATATGCTTCAATATACAATAAAACAAGTTTACTCGTTGTTATAGTGAACATATTTCTGACATAACTATTCAATAAATATCATCTATAAAACATGAAATTTTGTTGTATAAATGAGAAAGGTAACAAAGCAATTAGATTTACATATTTTTTGTATGTTAAACGTGATAGTTTATAATGTCCTCAAATAATCAACAGGATACAATATTCAAGCTATTATGGGAATGCTTCAATTTAGGGTGTGTTTTTTTTAGTTTCAGTGGATTCATTATTTGAGCCGTGTCACGACAAAACCAACATAATGGGTTTGCGACCAGCATGGATCCAGACCAGCCTGCGCATCCGCGCAGTCTGATCAGGATCCATGCTGTTCGCTATCAGTTTCTCTACTTGTAATAGGGTTTGTAAGCGAACAGCATGGATCCTGATAAGACTGCGCGGATGCGCAGGCTGGTCTGGATCCATGCTGGTCGCAAACCCATTATGTTGGATTTGTCATGACACGGCTCATTTATTTGTAATTGGTGACTTAAGAGTAAGTGTCATGGGGTGTGCTAACATTGAAAATTAGTCCATTAGTGCCGGGTGGTAATTACAATAGTGTATCAACAAGATGCCGGTTGGTAAATACATCAGAGTGGTAGCAGTAGTGTGTAAACTAACTGCTGAGTGGTAAATACATCATACTGGTAGCAGTAGTGTGTAAACTAACTGCCGGGTGCTAAATACATCATACTGGTAGCAGTAGTGTGTAAACTAACTGCCGGGTGGTAAATACATCATAGTGGTAGCAGTAGTGTGTAAACTAACTGCCGGGTGCTAAATACATCATACTGGTAGCAGTAGTGTGTAAACTAACTGCCGGGTGCTAAATACATCAGAGTGGTAGCAGTAGTGTGTAAACTAACTGCCGGGTGGTAAATACGTCATACTAGTAGCAGTAGTGTGTAAACTAACTGCCTGTTGGTAACTACATCATACTGGTGGTAGTAGTGTGTAAACTAACTGCCTGGTGGTAACTACATCATACTGGTAGTAGTAGTGTGTAAACGAACTGCGGGTGGTAAATACATCATACTGGTAGCAGTAGTGTGTAAACTAACTGCCGGGTGGTAAATGCATCATACTGGGCAGCAGTAGTGTGTAAACTAACTGCCGGTGGTAAAACATCATACTGGTAGTAGTAGTGTGTAAACTAACTGCCGAGTGGTAAACTACATCATACTGGTAGTAGTAGTGTGTAAACTAACTGCCGAATGGTAAATACATCATACTGGTAGCAGTAGTGTGTAAACTATCTGCCGAATGGTAAACACATCATACTGGTAGCGGTAGTGTGTAAACTAACTGCCGAATGGTAAATACATCATAATGGTAGCAGTAGTGTGTAAACTAAATGCCGGGTGGTAAATATATCATACTGGTAGCAGTAGTGTGTAAACTAACAGCCGGCTGGTAAACACATCATACTGGTAGAAGTAGCGGTGTAAACTAACTGTACATGATATTGGTAGCATGCAGTAATGTGTAAACTAACAGCCGAATGGTATCTGCATCATACTGGTAGCAGTTGCGGTGTAAATTAACTGTACATTATACTGGTAGCAGTAATGTGTAAACTTACGTAAACTTACTGCCGAGTAGTAAATACTATTTTACCAGATTCACTGAACTAGTTTATAAAATGATAACTATCCGGAAAATATGTATTATAAAAGTTAGACTTTCTGGGAAGGGTTGTTGCTAATGTTGTAATAACTTGTTGCCCAACCCATTTGCACTATACTTATATGTACATTTGTTTTTGTGTTATTCATATCTGACATGTATTATATAGTTGCAATAAAATATTATTAAACTAATAAAATGATATTATGCGAGCCTCTGGGTACACGAATATATTTTCATATATACCATGTTTCTTCGGTTTATAACTATTTTTTAGAATTTCAGTATATCTGATTCATCATAAATCTCTATAGTGTCCTGAGTTTTGTTAATAACAAGTGAACGTCATGGCGTGTGAAATTTACAGTTTCGTCGTCATTATTGTGACGTCGTAACCTTGTCAGTGGCGTCATTAAGCAAAATGGCACGAAACAAGCATAAACAGAGATCTAAGTTACGAAAGATTTTGTCTTTTATTTTTTGTTTGTCGTGCTTAACAGGAAACGAAGATGACAAACCTGTTGGTTATGATAGACACAGTGACAATGACAGCAACAGCGAAGATGGAAGTAGCAAAAATGATGGCAGTATCAGTGGAGATGACAGAGGCGGCGATGATGACAGAGATAGTGAGACGAGTAGCGTATATGACAGAGGTTTTGACCATGACAGCAGTAGTGATTATGAAACAGAGAGAGATGGTGACAGACGAAATGAAGATAGCAGAAGTAGTAATAATGACAGAGACACTGTTGGTGATAATAAACATAGTCTACAGGATGAGGATGATATAATTGATATAGACGAAGAAGAAATAGTTGTAACCCGAGTCTACGTCTCTGCTAGCGCACATGATATAGTGAAACATCATGCCAATTTCTTCCCCAGATCAGATAGTGACATAGATGTCAAAAATTTTGTAAGAAAGAAAGTTGATGAAAGACCAAAGAAGAAATCTAGAAATGATAGCGAATGGGCAATACCTCCCACTGACCGTGAGGTAAGAATTGATCGCTGGATGGATATCTTCTCTGAAATAGGTATTCATCCAGATGCTGAGAATGATATGTTGGCAGATGGTGAGTTGGTACTGGAAGAAGAGCCGGACAATCATTTCACAGCAGAGAACGGAGACATGGGAAACTGGGACCTATATATTGCCTAAAATGTTTAACGCTTTAATGCAACTGTGATATTGAAACCATTGATAGTTTTATTCTATTCTACGTTAAATCACAGTTGATTTTATGTATAACAAGACAAGTGCTTATTCGCTTGACAGATGAATCTAAGGAAATTCTGAAACTGAACTTCAATTAATCAGACAACATATACGTGTAGCATTTCAGTTGTTCAAATGAGAAAAAATGGAGCGATGACAAAGTTGGATGAAGGACTTGTTGATAAACCAACGATGTTCTCTGTTTAAAGAGAGTAAAATATGATAAATGAAATCATGACTCATAACTTTTATGTAGCCTTAATCATAAACAAAAACTACTATTGAAATATTAAGGTATGATGCCCTTTACTTTGACACTGTGATATGTCAATGTTTTTGTATGACAATGTTGTATGTTGACCTTAAAATATTGAAAAGAATTTAATGTTCAATTTATTGTGTTTTTATATATGTCAACATTAAAGCATAAATTAACTTACAAACATGTTATTTATTATTTCTTATGTCAAAATATGTTTGTATTAACATATTAAGTCGTTGTAAAATAGTTAAAACTTACGCGACAATGGTTGGGCAAATGCTAAATTAGCCGTAAACAAACTTATACATGTTCCTGTCTCTTTAAGTGATTGTTTTAAATAATAAGAATTGTCTTTTTATTGCAACTATCAGCCCATATAGGTCAAATACTGTTTATATTTCGATCTTACATATTCTCTATTTAAACGAACGAATTAATTCTTATCATCAAATTTCCTACGGCCTTCCTTTCATTGATTTGTATTGTGGCCAATAAAGGGTAATTATGAAAAAAAATACAACAAAATAAAACTTAAGTTTGGTTAATTTTTTCATATCAGATATCTACCCGTGAAATGACATGAAATAGCAAAAAAGATCACATTCAAGGGAATACAACTCCAAAACAAGCTTGATGACAACAGGTCTTTAAAAAAAAGGCCTCTGTTGTTCAGATAGTTGACAGGATAACATACGATCTAAATCTACAGCTGCAACATCTTTTGTTAATAGTAACAACTGTAAACAGGCGTTAATTAAGCTGATTAAATGATTTGTAAAATTCAAATTACCTGGAAGTTTTATATTTAGATCATACGTATATTTGACATGAATTCTATAGTATATACACAAGTTACGTGTATTTTAATTAAGAAGGTATCATGCGCACAAGCTCAAAGAAAATTGGAATTTATACCAGTGTTCAATCGGCCACATGCATGCATTTATCAGGCATAAATAATGCTTAAAATATAAATCTAAATACTGTTAAGCGAAGGGCGTGTTTCACATAAAACATTACTCACTGTTTACGCATGTTCACATCATACATCATGAAATAATATTATGTAGGAACGTTGCATGCATAGAATTTATACTGTAAAGTCTTTAAAATACAACGGACGTCAAGAACAGGTTTGGTTGGCCACATTCGTAAATACGCTTCAATGTACAATAAAACAAGTTTACTCGTTGTTATAGTGAACATTTTCAATAAATATCATCTATATAACATGAAATTTTGTTGTTAAAAATGAGAAAGGTAATAAAGCAATTAAATTTTTACTATTTTTTGTTATGTTAAACGTGATAGTTTATAATGTCCCTCAAATAATCACCAGGATAGAATATTCAAGCTTTTATGGGAATGTTTTAGGGTGTGGTTTTTTTCATCAGTTTTAGTCGATTCATTATTTACTTGTGATTGGGGGTAAGTTAAGAGTAGGCTTATATGAAGCAGCGTGAAGTGTGATAACATTGAAAATAAGTCAAAATTACACTAACTGCCGGTGGTAATAACGGATAGTTGTATAAACAAGATGCCGGTTTGTTAAAAACATCATACTGGTAGCAATAGTGTGTAAACTAACTGCAGGCTGGTAAATACATCAATACTGGTAGCAGTAGTGTGTAAACTAACTGCCGGGTGGTAAATACATCATACTGGGTAGCAATAGTGTGCAAACTAACTGCAGGCTGGTAAATACATCATACAGGTAGCAGTAGTGTGTAAACTAACTGCCGGTGGTAAATACATCATACTGGTAGCTGGTAGTGTGTAAACTAACTGCCGGGTGGTAAATACATCATACAGGTAGCAGTAGTGTGTAAACTAACTGCCGGTTGGTAAATACATCAACACTGGTAGCTGTAGTGTGTAAACTAACTGCCGGGGGTAAATACATCATACAGGGTAGCAGTAGTGTGTAAACTAACTGCCGGGTGGTAAATACATCATACTGGTAGCAGGTAGTGTGTAAACTAACTGCAGGCTGGTAAAGACAACACAACAGGTAGCAGTAGTGTGTAAACTAACTGCCGGGGGGTAAATACATCATACAGGTAGCAGTAGTGGTGTAAACTAACTGCCGGGTGGTAAATACATCATACAGGTAGCAGTAGTGTGTAAACTAACTGCCGGGTGGTAAATACATCATACTGGTAGCAGTAGTGTGTAAACTAACTGCAGGCTGGTAAATACAACACACAGGTAGCAGTAGTGTGTAAACTAACTGCCGGGTGGTAAATACATCATACAGGTAGCAGTAGTGTGTAAACTAACTGCAGGCTGGTAAATACAACACACAGGTAGCAGTAGTGTGTAAACTAACTGCCGGGTGGTAAATACATCATACTGGTAGCAGAAGTGTGTAAACTAACTGCCGGTGGTAAATACATCATACAGGTAGCAGTAGTGTGTAAAACTAACTGCCGGGTGGTAAATACATCATACTGGTAGCAGTAGTGTGTAAACTTAACTGCCCGGCTGGTAAATACATCATACTGGTAGCAGTAGTATGTAAACTAACTGCCGAGTTGTAAATACATCATACTGGTAGCAGTAGTGTGTCTAAACTAACTGCCGAGTGGTAAATACATCATACTGGTAGCAGTAGTATGTAAACTAACTGCCGAGTGGTAAATACATCATACTGGTAGCAGTAGTGTGTAAACTAACTGCCGGGTGGTAAATACATCATACAGGTAGCAGTAGTGTGTAAACTAACTGCCGAGTGGTAAATACACCAGACTGGTAGCAGTAACGTGTGTAAACTAACTGCCGAATGGTAAATACATCACACTTGTTAGCAGTAGTGTGTAAACTTACTGCCGAGTGGTAAATACATCAGACTGGTAGCAGTAGTGTATAAACTTACTGCCAAGTGATAAATACATCACACTTGTAGCAGTAGTGTGTAAACTAACTGCCGAGTGGTAAATACATCATACAGGTAGCAGTAGTGTGTAAACTTACTGCCGGGTGGTAAATACATCACACTGGTAGCAGTATTGTGTAAACTTAACTGCCGGGTGGTAAATACATCACACTGGTAGCAGTAGTGTGTAAACTAACTGTCGAGTGGTAAATACATCACACTGGTAGCAGTAGTGTGTAAACTAAATGCCGGGTGGTAAATACATCACACTGGTAGCGGTAGTGTGTAAACTTACTGCCGAGTGTTAAAATACATCACACTGGTAGCAGTAGTGTGTAAACTAACTGCCGAGTGGTAAATACATCAATACAGGTAGCAGTAGTGTGTAAACTAACTGCCGAGTTGTAAATACATCACACTGGTAGCAGTAGTGTGTAAACTTACTGCCGGGTGGTAAATACATCACACTGGTAGCAGTAGTGTGTTAACTAACTGCCGAGTTGTAAATACATCATACTGGTAGCAGTAGTGTGTAACTTACTGCCGGGTGGTAAATACATCACACTGGTAGCAGTAGTGTGTAAACTAATTGCCGAGTGGTAAATGCATCATACAGGTATCAGTAGTGTGCAAACTTACTGCCGAGTGGTAAATACATCATACTGGTTGCAGTAGTGTGTAAACTAACTGCCGAGTGGTAAATACATCATATTGGTAGCAGTAGTGTGTAAACTAACTGTCGGGTGGTAACTATATCATAGTGGTAGTAGCAGTGTGTAAACTAACTGCCGGCCGGTAAATACATCACACTGGTAGCAGTAGTATGTAAACTAACTGCCGAGGGGTAAATACATCATATTGGTAGCAGTAGTGTGTAAACTAACTGCCGGGTGGTAACTACATCATAGTGGTAGTAGCAGTGTGTAAACTAACTGCCGGCCGGTAAATACATCACACTGGTAGCAGTAGTATGTAAACTAACTGCCGAGTGGTAAATACATCACACTGGTAGCAGTAGTGTGTAAACTAATTTGATGAGTGGTAAATACATCATACAGGTAGTAGTAGTGTGTTAACTTACTGCCGAGTGGTAAATACATCACACTGGCAGCAGTAGTGTGTAAACTAGCTGCCGAGTGGTAAATACATCAGACTGGTAGCAGTAGTGTATAAACTTACTGCCAAGTGATAAATACATCACACTTGTAGCAGTAGTGTGTAAACTAACTGCCGAGTGGTAAATACATCATACAGGTAGCAGTAGTGTATAAACTTACTGCCGGGTGGTAAATACATCACACTGGTAGCAGTATTGTGTAAACTTACCGCGCGGGTGGTAAATACATCACACTGGTAGCAGTAGTGTGTACACTAACTGTCGAGTGGTAAATACATCACACTGGTAGCAGTAGTGTGTAAACTAAATGCCGGGTGGTATATACATCACACTGGTAGCGGTAGTGTGTAAACTTACTGCCGAGTGGTAAATACATCACACTGGTAGCAGTAGTGTGTAAACTAACTGCCGAGTGGTAAATACATCATACAGGTAGCAGTAGTGTGTAAACTAACTGCGAGTTGTAAATACATCACACTGGTAGCAGTAGTGTGTAAACTTAACTGCCGGGTGGTAATACATCACACTGGTAGCAGTAGTGTGTTAAACTAACTGCCGAGTGGTAAATACATCATACTGGTAGCAGTAGTGTGTAAACTTACTGCCGGGTGGTAAATACATCACACTGGTAGCAGTAGTGTGTAAACTAATTGCCGAGTGGTAAATGCATCATACAGGTATCAGTAGTGTGCAAACTTACTGCCGAGTGGTAAATACATCATATTGGTAGCAGTAGTGTGTAAACTAACTGCCGGGTGGTAACTACATCATAGTGGTAGTAGCAGTGTGTAAACTAACTGCCGAGTGGTAAATACATCATATTTGGTAGCAGTAGTGTGTAAACTAACTGCCGGGTGGTAACTACATCATACTGGTAGCAGTAGTGTGTAAACTAACTGCCGGGTGGTAAATACGTCATACTGGTAGCAGTAGTGTGTAAACTAACTGCCGGGTGGTAAATACATCATAACTGGTAGCAGTAGTGTGTAAACTAACTGCCGAGTGGTAAAATACGTCATACTAGTAGCAGTAGTGTGTAAACTAACTGCCTGGTAAATACATCAGACTGGTAGCAGTAGAATGTAAACTTACTGCCGAGTGGTAAATACGTCATACTAGTAGCAGTAGTGTGTAAACTAACTGCCGGGTGGTAACTACATCACACTGGTAGCAGTAGTGTGTAAACTAACTGCCGGGTGGTAAATACATCAGACTGGTAGCAGTAGAATGTAAACTAACTGCCGGGTGGTAAATACATCAGACTGGTAGCAGTAGAATGTAAACTAACTGCCGAGTGGTAAAAACATCACACTGGTAGCAGTAGTGTGTAAACTAATTTGATGAGTGGTAAAAACATCATACAGGTAGCAGTAGTGTGTAAACGTACTGCCAAGTGGTAAATACATCACACTGGCAGCAGTAGTGTGTAAACTAGCTGCCGAGTGGTAAATACATCAGACTGGTAGCAGTAGTGTATAAACTTACTGCCAAAGTGATAAATACATCACACTTGTAGCAGTAGTGTGTAAACTTACTGCCGGGTGGTAAATACATCACACTGGTAGCAGTATTGTGTAAACTTACCGCCGGGTGGTAAATACATCACACTGGTAGCAGTAGTGTGTAAACTAACTGTCGAGTGGTAAATACATCACACTGGTAGCAGTAGTGTGTAAACTAAATGCCGGGTGGTAAATACATCACACTGGTAGCGGTAGTGTGTAAACTTACTGCCGAGTGGTAAATACATCACAACTGGTAGCAGTAGTGTGTAAACTAACTGCGAGTGGTAAATACATCTTACAGGTAGCAGTAGTGTGTAAACTAACTGCCGAGTGGTAAATACATCACACTGGTAGCAGTAGTGTGTAAACTAACTGCCGAGTGGTAAATACATCACACTGGTAGCAGTAGTGTGTAAACTAACTGCCGAGTGGTAAATACATCATACAGGTAGCAGTAGTGTGTAAACTTACTGCCGGGTGGTAAATACATCACACTGGTAGCAGTAGTGTGTAAACTAATTGCCGAGTGGTAAATGCATCATACAGGTATCAGTAGTGTGCAAACTTACTGCCGAGTGGTAAATACATCATACTGGTTGCAGTAGTGTGTAAACTAACTGCCGAGTGGTAAATACATCATATTGGTAGCAGTAGTGTGTAAAACTAACTGCCGGGTGGTAACTACATCATAGTGGTAGTAGCAGTGTGTAAACTAACTGCCGAGTGGTAAATACATCATATTGGTAGCAGTAGTGTGTAAACTAACTGCCGGGTGGTAACTTACATCATAGTGGTAGTAGCAGTGTTTAAACTAACTGCCGGGTGGTAAATACGTCATACTAGTAGCAGTAGTGTGTAAACTAACTGCCGAGTGGTAAATACATCATACTGGTAGCAGTAGTGTGTAAACTAACTGCCGAGTGGTAAATACGTCATACTAGTAGCAGTAGTGTGTAAACTAACTGCCGGGTGGTAAATATACATCAGACTGGTAGCAGTAGAATGTACACTTACTGCCGAGTGGTAAATACGTCAATACTAGTAGCAGTAGTGTGTAAACTAACTGCCGGGTGGTAACTACATCACACTGGTAGCAGTAGTGTGTAAACTAACTGCCGGGTGGTAAATACATCAGACTGGTAGCAATAGAATGTAAACTAACTGCCGGGTGGTAAATACATCAGACTGGTAGCAGTAGAATGTAAACTAACTGCCGAGTGGTAAAAACATCACACTGGTAGCAGTAGTGTGTAAACTAATTTGATGAGTGGTAAATACATCATACAGGTAGCAGTAGTGTGTAAACGTACTGCCGAGTGGTAAATACATCACACTGGCAGCAGTAGTGTGTAAACTAGCTGCCGAGTGGTAAAAACATCATAAAGGAAGCAGCAGTAGTGTGTAAACTTACTGCCGAGTGGTGAAAACATCATACTGGTAGCAGTAGTGTGTAAACTAACTGCGGAGTGTTATAAACATTATACTGGTATCACAAATATATAGCCTGGTAGTTACATCCATACGTTTCTAGTGAATAAGAATATAAACCTAGTTTGCGTCATCAAGTCATTAGTCGTTGTTTTTTTGGCGGAGATGTACATTAAATTAATGGCCAATGGTAGGAAATTTTCGTAACTGTTTTCTCAGCAACTATTTATCACAGCCACTTGATATTTGGTATACAGCATAAACACGTAGTCCCATACCGTGGGATTCGATTTCAGGTCTGTCGCACATTTGTATGCATTGTAAATGCAACTCGACCACCCTTAAAGAATTGAAAGGGCGGTATTTAAAAATATATAGGATTTTTTTAATAAAGTTTTTCTTGAGTTTGTATGGCACACGTTATTTATATTTGTACTTTCAAAGATTACCTTAAAAGTTGGTTACTGCGTGTGTATTAGCTCATACATAAGGAAATATCAAAACGCTGAGCTATATAACCAAGTGTCATAATTATAATAGTATCCTGAGATATGTAAAGATTCGGTCTAACTCCTACACACACAAAATAAGATTATCGCTATCGAACACCACAATTTATTCTACTTGACCATCTCAAAATGGTTTAACAGAGATAGTTAGGTGGAAATGTTTAACAATTGTTATCCTGGCGATTGTATGACTTTATATCATGATAGATTGCAAATGTGTTAAAATTTATCTAAAAGATTTAGTGTTTAGGCCTAATTAAAGTGGTTTATGAAATGCAACATGAATAGTTTTCTAAGCATTTAGTTAGTCTACGGTAGTCTACGGTTTCAATATAATAACTTGATATATATTTTATTCAGTTAATGTAAAATTTCTTTTTCTTTTAGTAATACCCTATCCTCATAACTTTTGCTTGTTTGGAATCTTTAAATTTAATATTGTACAAATTAATGAATATCACAAAGTTCAATTACCTCCTCATTTCTGAATTTAGACGTTCTAAAGACGATGGACAGTATGTGTGATATCCTGCATGACGTACATTTATATCTATCAATGGGCAACAATGAGAAGAGCAAGTTTTATACGCGGAGAGAAAATCTGGTTTATATCTCCGTAAAAATTGCTTGATACAATAATGCTAGGTGTATTTTCAAGAAAAAAAATAAAAACAACTGTTCATATGGAAACTCTGTCATTATATGTTCTGTTTATTTGGTTTTATATTTAACGAAAGCACTGCCGTATTAGAATGCGCTACATTAAAGCGTTATTCAGTACACTATAGGCGCGTCAATGAAAAATGATTCTTTTGCAGTCTTTATTTTGGGTATGTGATAAAAAGAATATTATATTACTGAATGAGAGGCTCGCATTATATAATTTTATTTAACGAGTTCAATGAATATATTATTGAATCTACACAGATATTTACATTACAGTGTAATAACAATGACTTCATTAATATTACACTAATGTTAGCTTGCGTTAACTGCTCTATTAGCACGTCAACGAAAATGATTCTTTTTAAATGTAAACCGTTCTTATTTTAGATGTGATAAATAGAATACTATATTAGTGTATGATTCAATACTAAATTTATTGAACTCTTTGAATAAAACATTACTCTCGCCAGAGGCTCGCATAGTAGGATTTTATTTGAGTCGTTCAACAATTTTAGTATTAAATCAACATTCATTCAGTATTCTCTATATCGTGAGTAACAATTTCCTTGCGTTATTTTATGTGGCCTACTTAACATAAACTATATTCTTTCTTTTTTCTCTCTCTTTTTTTTTGCGTTTCCGCTTATCGGGGTTGCCGGGTGCAAACGTCGAAGTGCACTTCACATGTTCGTTTCTTGTTTTTCTTAGTATTGACATGTCAATGGTTACAAAAAAAATGCCCACTTATGTCACAGATACTACAGATATTACATCAATTATGTTTTGAAGTGTTCATATATATCAAATTTTGAAACAAGACCGTTTAAGGCATATTGTTTGGAGTATGCTTACGCAGTTGTTCTTAAAAAAGCATTTTTATTATTTTACATGAAATGTTGTACTTAGGTCACTATATAAATACATAAAACAGGCCCAAACAAATTAATTTCTTTGGAGGGGTTAGGGAAAGAGAGAGATAAAGTTTGTCCGCATTATTATGTCTAATAATCTCATATACTTTATATATAATATATATATGGAAAAAAACTGAAGGACTTAAATGTGAGAACTATTTTCTTGGAGGACGCTAATAATACACTATTTCGGTGTTGGTATCTGTTCAATATTTGAATGAGTTAAATGTTAGATAGTTTAGTGGCGTGGTAGCCTTCAACTTTTTCAATCACATTTTATAGTCTGTTATCAGTGAAGGAATGTAGTATGTAGAAATCTTTATTTGGGCTGGGCGCCAACATAATCTATAAAAGTAATAAAAAAAGATTGATATAACAAACAACTGTATTAAACGTAGGTGGACGAAACTTTTTATTTACTTAATAAGGAATGGACAAAGTGTTCAAATTTTGTGAAAGAAGAGTGAGGCTTCACACGGCATTTGTTTGCCTAAAACGGTCACTTTATTATTATCTTTGAAGTTTAAATCAGCGAGTAATAATAAATCGAGTGATATGTGTAAAATCATGACCAAAAAAAAGACTTTATTCAATTTATTCAGTCACAAATAACGAAAATTTTCAGTGTTATGGCAAGTTAAGGTTTAATTGGTAGATTGTTAATCTATCAATATAGTGGCTAAAACCTATATTTACTTTGAGATAGTATATCAAAAAAACACGTTAACAATTTTACCCTTTTTATCTAACCTTGAAGGTTTGTCATATCATATTTGAATGTGCCCTGTGACGTGACGAATTCTCCCCGTACATTAACTTGTCTTGTGTTTGTGGTAGTCTCAGTTTCAGTTTTTATTAAACCAATGGTTATAATATGCAACTGGTTACAACAAACAAATGAACAGAAAATAAAAGTTAAAAATCACTAATATCACAATTAAAGAATACAATTATGACTTGCTAAATAAACAAAAATAGGAGATCATATTGTTTATTTCAACTACTGAATTCAATACTACAGTATATGTATTTTACATTGAGGGAACGGAGAATGAGAAGTACATTTTGTTGTGTTGTCTAAATTTTAACAAAATGTTTTTACAAAATAAAGATAGTTTCAGAAGAAATTTTTATCACAAATATTCATTAATCTGTTAAGTTTAAAATATTGGGATAAATATAAAAACTTGGAAGAAGAGATTTACGTCTAATGTCATTAAAGTACGAACATTCAAATAAGTAGTCATCACCAACAGTTTGATACGGACATAAGAAACAGAGCCTATTATTATGATCAGTTGCCAAATGTCTGCCTTTTTCAATTGGTAATTCTAAATGTACATAAATATTTGCCTATGTCAAATGGAAGTACATCTATATATATTTTCCAAAACAATGAGTATTTTTACGATACACTAAGCACTTAGAAGATCAGTTCTGTCAATTTCATCTTTGATCTGCACGAACAATGGTCCAGAACAGTCAGAACCGAATTCGAGTGGACTAGAACATTGTTCAGGGCAATTTGTTTCTGTCCCGACAAAGGAGGTGGTGCAGCGGAAACAATGACGTAACCAGTCCTGATCCACTCGGATGCTAGCTCTGAACAGTAATTAACACTTCCTGTCCAGAACCAGTCCGGACCTACTCGGATTATATTTTAGAAAGGAACTCATTACATGACTTGAACATATGATGTGTGCAGACCCCTTATTTCTTGCTAGATGGCTCCAGAATTTTTACTAAATGTGTCTTTTTACAGTATTCGGTGACACACTGACATCATATGTAGTCCCTGATCCCTCTCATAATAACGTGTACGATTTTTACTACTCTTAATTTTGTTCCTGATCGTCAATATTTAATGAAATATCTAACATAAATCTAGATAACTATGCCTTACCCTTCAGCCAGGCAACCCCTTACAGAATTCGATGCTGATCAAATTCAAGCCAACCTTGGACATTCCTAAGCTGTTTTGTGGCTCAAGAATAAGACTAAGAATCTTAAAGTGTGTTAAAAAGGTGTTTAATTTTGACCGTTTTATAAAAAGAAAATGCTTATATTCCATCTTCTTCTTTTTTCTTCTTTTTTTTCTTTTTTTTTTCAGAAGCTAAGTTATTTTTCATCTGCATATACTAAAGATAAAGTTTTTTTTAATCTTTTGGTTCGATTAAAATTAAACTATTGCCATAATAAATGACATTTCCATAATAGTATTGGGAACTCATTATGGACGACCAACGCCATGTATTGTTTGAACTTATTCTTCACGACCAAGTATTGTTAGAACTTAGACTATGTTATGTTACAACTCAATCTGGACGACCATGTATTATGTTGTTTGAAATAATTCAAGACGGCCAAGTATTTTTAAAAATCGTTCTGAACGGCTGAGTATAGTATGAATTCGCTCTGGACGACCGAGTATTGTTAGAACTCATTCTTGATTGCCAAGTGTGATAAAAACTCAATCTGGACAGCTATGTAAAGTTTGAACTCAGGCTGAATGAACATATATCGTTTGAACTTATTCTAGCCGACCAAGTATTGTCAGAACCCATTGTGGACGAACAAGTATTGTAAAAAGTCATTCTGGAGCACCAAATATTGTAGGAAGTCATTCTGGACGGCCATGACTAGTATTGTTAGAACTTGTTCTGGACGGCAAAGATTTGATAAAACTCATTCTTGACGGCCAAGTATTGTTAGAACTCATTCTGGAAGTCCAAACATTCTGGACGACCAAGTATTGTTAGAACTCATTCTGGAAAACTATGTTATATTTAAATTCATTTTGGACAACCAAGTATTGCTACAACTCGTTCTGGACGATAATGTATTTTCAAACTTGTTGTGGACGACCATCTATTGTTAAAGCCGAATATTGTTAGAACACATTCTGTTGTTTGAATCATTCAGATAGATCAAGTATTCTTAGAACTCGTTTTGGACGATCAAGTATTGACTGAATGACCGTGTATTGTTTGAACGAATCCTAGACGACTTAACATTGTTAAAACTCATTCAGGATGACCATGAATTGCTGGAATTCGTTCTGGACGACCAATTTTTGTTAGAATTTCTCATGGGTGACCATGATTTGTTTGAACTCATTCTGGACGGCTAAGCATTGTTAGAACTCGATTCGTACTGCGACAAGTATTGTTAGAACTCATTTTGGTTTTAGGATGTCAATATGGAATAATTTAACCCTCTGAATGATATCTCAAGAGCTGAAAACATCAACCTGTATCCCCGGGCTTTTCCAAACTGTAAGACAATTTAATACATGTATAATAGTTTAATTAGATATTCATTTCTTTTTCACCCTTTTTCATATTTCTCGGTTGAAACATCATTTCTAAGTTCTAAACAGTTCTAAGTTAATTACACTACAATGATGAATTATTTTTTGTTTGGTCAATGTTCACGTAGTGCACTTACTTCACAGGCGTATTTTTCCTGAGCATCATTGCATGGAAACAATCAAAAATTATGTACGCAATTTTCTCACTTCTCGTTGCAATTGTCTCACTTTTCGATGTGGTTTATAGCATATTCACTTAACTAATAAGATGCTTCTTGACAACAGCCGAAAATCATTGAGTAACAGGGTCGAGCGCAATTTTAAGGAGATATTTTATACCGAATTGTGCAATTGTGCTAACTGTCTGCATTTAGGGCGCGAAGAGAGAATTCAAACATGGCCTTCAAGTGCACGCCGCCACAGAACTAAATGGCACTTTCTTGTAATAACAGAAACATATCTAGGCCTCCGTTGATTTAGTTTAAATCTATTGAAATTGGGAAATGGTCGGTTGGCACTACTTAATTTCTGATGTAATGCAATATATTCATAACAATATGCTATCTTGTTTATATGAATCCGACTTAAAAATAAAATTGACTTGACTTGACTTTGAAATAAATTTTTGGGATTAATGTTCCCACATATCTATTTATTTTTAATTCAGCTCCATGCTAAACCAATAACTTGTGTGAGAAATTTACTTCGTTTTCCAGAGAAAAATGACCCTTAATTGAAAAGCGTTATTTTTAGTATAATTTAGATATCTTAATATTACTGTCCCCGGCTGATGTAAATTTGTAAGAAATTCAATTATATTTCTATGCTTTCAAACCTCGGTGGGGTTCCTTTAAATGGTCTGCATAATTAAATGTTTATGTTTATCTACAACATTTTTTTTTTAATGCAGCACACGTGAAAACTTTGTTCGGTGGAGGAAATTTTCGAATAGTTCACCGAGACATTAGATGTAATCACGTGACTAAGTCAAAATCCGCCAATTTCGCGCATGCGTGTCAGCCATAATTTAATGGGCGAGGCCTTTTAGATGCAAAGTATCAGAGTTTAATTTAATTATTTTGTGCTAAAGATACATTGCCAGGATGAGTGAAGACGGCACAGATGTTGCCAATGGGACACAACAACAGGAGGAAGTATCCGATACCCCGAAATATTGCCTGTACATTCGGGTATGTTACCGTAATTTTTGATAGGAATAATTTGAGACATAATTTTAAGTCGGTCAACTAAAATTGTTGTTGACATCAAATTGTGTCATCAATTGTCTACTGTCCAGAATGCAAGAAATACACCATGAAATACTCACATGAATTAGAGTTCACATTTTCTTGTTATTAATATTAAATTGCATTTGTCTGAGACTGATCACTGTTTAATTTGCTAGGACAGGTCACCTTATAGATCAGAATGTTAACAGGTTAGTCAGTATATTATGTAGACATAAAATGCATGTAAAGTATTGTTATAAATAATTCAAATGTAAAGCAGCATTTGGAAAAAGAAACACTTTTCCATTTTTCAATCAACCAGTATTGGTGGGAGCGACCCAATTCTGCAATTAACTGTTGGTTGTTAAAATTATTTACTAGACCGCCCCTACCAGACTGATATAATTTAATCAGCCTCTGTTGTGTTGCTGGTTGTAGAGCTGCTCCGTAGGTAGTCCAATAGATTAGACGTTACAGGCTTGTTATAGTTTTATGTTGGTCAAGCCTGACGTCTAATAGTTATTGGTCAAAAACGCGTAGCATTTTGAAAAATTAAAAAAATGTCTGTTGACTTGCCTTTCAAGCTTTATTCAAAAGCTTATCTTCTGTTCTTTCAATTGCATGGTCTATCAGTAACAAAAAGTTTCAAACAATGTACTTATGAATTAAAAATAAAATGTAAATATCAATCTATTTCGCTCATCGGCCATACTGGTTAAGTAAAGCGTTTTACAGATTGATTCCAATTTTTTGAACGGAAAAATATTTTCGAACACACTGACGGTGCATGGGCAATTATTTCGTTGAAAAAATATTCCGTAAGAAACTTCTGGTGTCATTTAAACGCTTGCATTTGAATTAGCCAATCAGATTTCGCGCACTGTATGGCGGCCATTTGTATATCTGCTGTACATGGAATTTAATTAAATGAGAGGATTTAATCATGACTTTTCGGGTGTGACAGTTCAATTATTTTGTTGAAAGGTATTTAATTTTTAGTTTTGTTCATAAATAGTTCAAAATTTATGTAAATACACGCTGTTTTAATTGTTAAAATGCATTAGATCTAAATCGATGTCTAATGTCAATTTTTTTGCTACACGATTTTGCAAAGATCTGTTAAGACCTAACGTAACATGGAAAATAAAAAATGTAAAATATCAGATTAATGAATGATAAATATGAAATAGGTTACGTATAGGTCTTATAATTAGGACTTCTCCGTAGGACTTCATTTAATTGCCTCAATACATGGTTGATCGCAGACCCACAACAGAGGTCTTCTCAAGCCGTCTTTGTTCATAGAGATCTCCCCAGGACAAAATTTCACATATCACAGAACAATTTGGCAATTAACTCTTGGTTGTTAAAATTATTTACTAGACCGCCCCTACCAGACTGATATAATTTAATCAGCCTCTGTTGTGTCGCTGCTTGTAGAGCTCCGTAGGACTTAGTTTAATTGCCTCAATACATTGCTGATCGCAGACCCACAACAGAGGTCTTCTCAAGCCGTCTTTGTTCATAGAGATCTCCCCAGGACAAAATTCTTCATATCGCAGAACAAAGGAAGACAAGGCACCTCTTCCAGGAAGCAGCAATCTACAATCTATATTACCGGTATTTTAATACAACTTGCAAATTTAATGACACCATAAACAAAAGACAGAGTGTCAATCATTGTTAACAGTTTTTCTATCTTTTTTAAGTATTTAGGCATCATTAATTTAATCAGTCACAGAATAGAATAAAGCTATGTTAAGTAATGACAATTAGCCATTCGTTTACCTGAAACATTCACGGAATCTTGTAGATTTTATCGCCTCAAACTTAGCCTGTAATTTTCACGGTGTTTGACCACCAATAACTGCCTTCAGACGGATTAAATTTATTCTGGCCAGTTGTTAATTACTATTAAATTACAGTGTATGACACCTTCGCTCAGGAAGCCACATGGGGTAAACATTTAATCTTTTAATTGATCAAAATTAATGCCAATAATTGTTTGTTGGAAGGGGCATGTAGATATACCAATCAAAGGATTAGTGTCACCATTGCAATGCTGTTATGGGATAATAGTTCATTATTAGCGTTCTAGACTAGTTTATAAAAAACTTGACAATAAAATTATATAAAAATGTAAAATTTCTTGCTTCAAAGTAGATTATTTTAGATTTTTTTTTACCGGGACATAAATCGGTTTCTTCCGGGACACCTTCAGGACAGACAAACCCCTTATTTTTTTTTTCCGGGGGGGGGAAAACTGGTTTCCCCGGGGGGGGCCAAATTTTTTTGGGGGGGGGGGGGAGGCGGGCGGGGGTTATGGCCATGTAATGCCTAAACTAGTCTAGGTCACCCGTTTCTGTTTTTGACCTGTCTTCTCAAAGCGATTCAACACACCGCAAAGGGGATATTGCGATGCAAAGAAATCAACATGTTCAATGCTTTACATTTTTCAGACGAGCAAATATGTGTAAAATAAACGAAATGTTATTTTATGTATTACACAACAACATCAACGTTAAACTTGATTTTTACAGACAATTAAAATCTGTGCCTATCAGTCTGCTTTTAAAAACTCTTGTCAATAATAAATTTAGGAAAAACTGTTGAAAAACAGTTCTTCTCAAGGTATTTTAGTTTCTTTTTTATGTTAACCAAATTTATGTTTAATATTATTGGAACACTAAATGCTGGTATTGTAAAGAATCTGTTGCTAGGTTGTTGGTAGTTACAGCCACTCTATTTAATTTCCAAGCAACAGGGCATACAGAAGATTTACCAGATGGTGAACATTGCATTGTCACAATGCCTGGTCAAGACTGCTATATCATAACACACACACAATCATTTTCAAACTGTCACTGCTACTAACATCCCTGGTACATGTAACAACCAAGACTTATTTGGTTAATTGGGCACACAATCACCAATACTGGTTGATGAAAAAATGTTTCAACAGAATAATTCCACAAGCCATTCAGCAAATAATTCAGGACAAATAATATTGCATTCATTGGCTTGCCAGAAGTCTAAATCTAATCCCATCAAACAATTTTGGGATAATTTGGAAAAGCTTTTTTTTGAACATTGCCCTATTCCTGTGTTAAGGAGTAGAACAACATTCTATCTATAGGTAGAAATTAACACACCTGTCAGTTCTATATCGCAATAATGCCGGTCATTTCATGCTCAAGGTGGCCATGCCCAGTATAAATGTTTGATTTGTTCTATGATCCCTACCATATTTGATAATCAATTTTATTAGTTTTCTGTAAATGCTGAGCATTAACTTAAGATTGTACACACAAATTCATGTTGTAATACTCATGGAATGCAAGTGAAAATAGTTAAACCCTTCTTTCCATATTTCATATTATATCTGCATTGAAACACGACGGAAGTTTCTTCTTTTGTTCAGGATGTCAATGATATAATAGGTCATTTATAAGTTTTTTGCCTTAAAAGAGGGAAAATATTGAAAATAAAGCAGTTGGTTTCCCTGTATGTTTATTATCATCTTCGATTCCAGTAGTGATTTTGTTCTGTCATAGGGGAATGGTGGCAAGGAACATTGAGAGGGGAAATCGCATCATGGTGAGGAATTTGGGACCATTTGAAATGGGGAAAGCAGTCCATTTTGAATATAACTGTGCAACATTATATATTTTTTAATGATGATTAATTATGAAACAAATTTACAATAACTTTGTGAATTATTTTCAGTATGGACAAAACAACATTACTGACCTTGAACTTTGAATGACCTTCACCTAATAAAGCATCTTTGGTTAGAAGAGTAGCTCCCTCTTGGATTGGCTCTCATGTCTTGTTTAAAACCATGTTTTGTGGCATTGCCATATTTCTTGTTGTCTTTAAAAAAACTTAAGGTTTGTAAATTTTGTTAAATATTCTTATTCATAAGGAGTACATACAAATATTGATATTGTAAATTTTATTTGTATTTCAGGCCTCATTAATTGACAATGAGACGCAAGGTGCTTGTCCTATGAGCCAGCAAGGGTTTATGTTGTCATATATATTAGCTCAAGAGAAAAATGTTGACTTTAAAGTATGGACAGTTAGTCAAGTGAATCCACCAATAGACTTTAAAGAAAAAAACAGAGCAAAGATCTACCCATTTATTGAAGGTGTAAGTGGCAAAGACATTACTGGGCGCTCAATCGAAGGATATATGCCAGAATCAACAGATGATGTAGAAAAATTCTTTGATTCAGTAAATTCAGACTGCCCACATCTGAAACGACCCAAAAATACAAAAGATCACATCCTTGGCAAAGTGGACAGCATTTCAACAGTATGTAATGTATTTTACAGTTACTGAGTAATATTTAGACAGAATGACCTGTTTACCTTTTGTATTATTTGTCTTTTATTATTTGAAATAACTTGAGTAATCATGATTGTATATAGAAAAATTCCATCATTTTAATTATAATATCTTACAATGACTTAAAATACATTTTTATGCCACCGCAGCATCTGCGATGCGGTGGCATATAGCGATTCACCTGTGTGTGTGTGCGTGTGTGTGTGTGTTTGTTTGTTTGTTTGTGTGTGTGTGTGTTATATAGATTATATAGTGAACTTCAAAAATCTTCTTGTGAAAAACCACTGGTCCAATTTCAATCAAACTTGGCAGAATTGATCCTTGTGTGAAGGGCTTCCAAAGTTGTTCAAAGAATTTCATTCCATGCAGAAATCTGGTTGCCATGGCAACCAAAAGGAATTATAAGAATAAATTTAAAAAATCTTCTTGTAAAGACCCAAAAGGCCTAGAGCTTAGATATTTTGCATAAATCATTGTCTGGTAGACATCTACCAAGATTGTTCAAATTATAGCCCTGGGGTCAAAATCGGCCCCACCCCGGGGGTCATTGATTTTCACTATATGACATATAGTAAAAACGTAAAATACCCTCTTGTAAAGACACAAAAGGCCTAGAGCTTTGATATTTTGCATAAGGCATTGTCTGGTAGACCCTTACCAAGATTGTTCAAATGATAGCCCTTGGGTCAAAATCAGCCCCGCCCCGGGGGTCATTGGTTTTCACTATATGTACATATAGTAAAAACTTAAAATACCTTCTTGTAAAGACCCAAAGGCCTAGAGGTTAGATATTTTGCATAAGGCATTGTCTGGTAGACTTCTACCCAGATTGTTCAAATTATAGCCCTGGGGTCAAAATCGGGCCCGCCCCGGGGGTCATTGGTTTTCCTTATATGTATAAAGTAAAACTTATAGTAAAAACTTTAAAAAAATTCTAGCAATTGACAAATGCTAGAGGTTAGATATTTTGCATGAAACATTGTGTAGTGAACCTCTAGCAAGATTGTTCAAATAATAACCCTGGGGTCAAAATCGGCCCCGCCCCGGGGGTCATTGATTTTCAATATATACATATAGTAAAAAATCTTATTGTCTGAAGGTACAAGGCTTAGAGCTTTAATACTTGTTAAATAATATCATCTATAGGTACTCTACCAAAGTTGTTCAAATTTTGCCTCTAGTGTCAAAATTAGCCCCGACCCTGGGGCCATAGGTTTTCCTTATATGTATATAGTAAAAAATTAAAAAATCATCTTCTCTAAATTTATTAAGGCTGGAGTTAAGATATTTTGCATGAAACATTGTGTAGTGAACCTCTAGCAAGATTGTACAAATTATAGCCCTGGGGTCAAAATTGGCCCCACCCCTAGGGGTCATTGATTTTCACTATGTACATATAGTAAAAAAAACCGTTTTGTCTGAAGGTACTTTAAGGCTTAAGAGATTTTATATTGGGTATGTAATATCATGGGTCCTCTACTAAAGTTGTTTTAAGTATGCCCCTAGAGTTAAAATTACCCTGCCCCAGAGGCGATAGTTTTCCTTATATGTAAAAAGTTAAAATGTTGGGCGTCCGTGGCCGAGTGGTTAAGGTTGTTGACTTCAAACCACTTGCCCCTCACCGCTGTGGGTTCGAATCCCGACAGGGACTTTGGATTCTTTCATGTGAGGAAGCTATCCAGCTAGCTTACGGGACGTTGGTGGTTCTACTCAGGTGCCCGTTCGTGCCTGAAATAATGCACGGAGGGGCACCTGAGGTCTTCCTCCACCAGTAAAGCTGGAACGTCGCGATATGACCTATACTGTGTTGATGTGACGTAAAACCCAAAACAAACAAAAAAATAAAGTTAAAACTTGAAAAATTTCTTCTCTGAATTGACAAAGGCTAGAGGTTAAATATATGGCATGAGACTTTGCGAAGTGAACTTCTACCAAGATTGTTCAAATTATAGCCCTTGGGTCAAAATTGGTTCCACCCGGGGGGTCATTGATTTTCATTATGTACATATAGTAAAAAAAAAAAATATTTTTGTCTGAAGGTACAAGGCATAGAGCTTTGATGTTTGCTATATAATATCATCTATAGGTCCTCTACCAAAGTTGTTCAAATTTTTCCCTTGGTGCCAAAATTGGCCCTGCCCAGGGCAGTGATTCTCATTATGAACACAAAGTAAAAAACAGAAAATAAAACAAATGTTTTCTGAATGGGAGAAAGCTACAGCTTAGATATTTGACTTGAAATGTTGTTTGGTGGACCTGTATCAAGATTGTTTTGAATAAAACCCTTGGGTCAAAATTTTGCCTTGCCCAAGGGGAAAGTGACCTACTTTCTTATCCTTTGATGTACAGCAATGAAATTTTGACCATGTGCACAGTTTAAGTTGTAAAATTGAACTTTGAGATCACGTGATCTAGATTTTGATGATATGACCTACTTTCTTGTCCTTTGATGTACAGCTATGAAACCATGTGCACAGATTAAGATGTAAAGTGAACTTTGATATCAGCTGACTTAGATTTTAACAAAGTGTCTTACTGTGTTGTCCTTTGATATAGTCATGAAATTTAGGCTGTGAGAAATATGACCTTCACCACCAAATTAACAAGACTCAAGTGCATTGATATATTCCTACTCTGATCTTTTGTTGGATTAACAATAGATTCAACCACTAATCTGTTGATAAGAATTAGATAGGTCAGGGATCTATGCATTATGGCAATCTTCAATTGTATAGAAACAAAAAATATCTGTTCCTACACTACTATTTAGTGTTGTATTAATGCGGTGGCATAGCATTTTTCTCAAATGCAATCTTGTTCTTTCACATCTACTCATGTAGCTTCATTAAGCTCGCTGTACTTTCATATAACTTGTATTTCAGCAATTCAATGCATTCATGAAAGGAGTAAAGTCGGAGAATGTAGTCACAAATATTTTACAAAAAATAGACGATCACCTAGCAAGCAGTGGAACTACTTTCCTTGAAGGAGAAAGCTTGTCATATACAGACTGCTTCTTGTTGCCAAGGTTACAACACATCATTGTAGCAGGAAAGGTAAGATATGTTTTACAAACTACCTTCTCCTTATTCCTTGTTTTTGTTCAAGACACTCACAGTAAAGATGTCTGGTTTGAATACTAGTACACAAGATAAATGTTTGTAAGTTATTTTTCATAATTTCTGGAAATCCTGATTTCCTATATTATTTTATAGTGCTAGTTCAAATGAAAAAATCAAACAGAATGAAGTTTCAATATGATTCATTTGTTACAGTTGAAATGATTTTGTGGAGTCGTTTTGCTGAGCTTGACTTTGTCATCACTTTTGGCTTAAAGTAGCGTGTTTTTCAAATTTGAAATGTTGTGGCCATTTTGGCAGAATAGAAAAGGAAAATAAGAAAAAAATGGTCATGTGAATAAGGATAAGTTTTAAATGCAGTCAAATTATTTTTTTATTTACTATTCAAAAGAAAAAAATGCTATCCTAAAATTGTTGCCCCTTGTGGCTATGGGGTTCCTTTAATAGTTGAGGCATAATTGCAGCCAACATTTATCTCTGAGTGATCGTAAGGTGTATAAATGGGCTCCAATCACGGGGGTCTGTGCATCTCTTAGCTCCCGAGGTGAGGTGGTTTTGACCCACGGTGTTGCTTTAAAGTTTGCAATACCAAGGTCCCAAGGTTTTGCTGAAATCATCTTTGCTGTTTCGGCACCATATGACCTACCTACTGTGTCGGTGCGCTGTAAAACCTAACTAAAATTTGTGCCTGGGTAACATTTGATTTTAAACGTTTTATGTGTGAAACTACACTCATGACTGTCTTTTATGTCGTAGTTACATGCTATTTTCCTACACTCTGCTTTAGCACGGGTTTGAGAAAATAATACATTAGTGTAAGTTGTCATGTGACATCTAATGTGTTGGTGCTATGTAAAACAAAAAAAAAAACTTACTGTAAATTAACAAATTTTTGCTTATCAATAAATTCTGTCACTGCTACAAACTTCACAAATTTTAATGTCTTTAGGATCAAAGTTGATGGTCACTTATCAAAGGTTGAAAACTGAGTATACTCTCAGACTTGCAGATGATAAATTGTCCCAAGCTGTTAAATGATTAATTGTTCCAAGCTCTGAAATTATTTGTTGATAGACCAATCGAAGTATAAATTAACTAAATCAAGAAGATTTTATATAACAGGGCTGCCGATTTTCCGCGAATTCGCGGAAATATATGGATTTAGTGAGCTCCTGGGTCATTTTTGAGATTGATGTAAATTCGACAAAGACAATAAATTCATTCGTCATATTGTATACAGTACCCAAAAACCGGCACGCTTCGGCTTTTATCGTTAAGCTAGCGGCCTATGGTACGTCTGTAAGTGTTTTTCTCATTGGTCAAATCGAGTATTTTCCGGCATTCTATTTTAGAATAACCAATCAAATAACAGTTTACATTGTAACTCTTGTCTGTTGTCAAAATGCGTCAAAATGTTGGAGAAGGAAGTCAAATTTAGAGTCCAGGAAATTGATTTTAGGGCATACCAAATCATCAGAATCCAGGAGCTTCTGGGGGCTTCGCCCCCTGGGCCCCCACCAGGGCTCTGCCCTGGACTCGCAAAGGGGACTTACGCAACCCCCTTGACCCCCGGCGTATTTTCCTCTGATTTTGCAATTTGCTGTTGGCAGCCCTGATATAACCATAGAATATGATAAAACTTCTTGTCACATTATATTATATAAATTTTGATGATAAATGACCAAGGCTGTAATGATTTTTCTACAGTACAAAAGTAAATGATGTCTCCACTGCTGTTACTGTTTTTGTATCATAAAGTACATGCATACTTATAAACTGATACCAACTTGTTGAATATACCAACCATTATACTGGTGTACAGTTACAGATTAGATAGCCAAGCAATATTACATTTCCTTGAAATATACAACAACTGTTACATTTCAGTTTATCTTGTTTAATCTAGACCCTTGATGTCATATCAACATGCTGGGTTGATATTTAATGCATGTGTAGACCTTGCTTATTAAAATGAAAATATACTATGAAGTTGAGCTTTAAAATGTTGCCATGATTCTGTAAACAATTTTAAGAAAGTTAAATTCACAAAAATTTGAATTGAATTAAAAAACATCACTCACTACATATTCAGCAGGATTTGAATTAAATATTTAAGTTAATTCATTTATATACAAGTGTATTTGAAGTCAACTTCATCATTATTCAAGTTAAATGCAAATTAGTATGTAGTAAGGAATAAGCCCCTATCTTGTTTCTTTAGATGTAATACATGACAAAAATTTATTTACTACTTTTGATTATTTACAAGTGTTGATATTTTCAATGTTACAATGTCTCAAGCAGAAGTGGTTTTAAACTTGTTACTAAAAATAGAAATTCCGTAACATTGAGATGTTTTACATTTAGTTTAAGTGATTCATTATTTACGCATCATAAAGTGGAGTATGTATGTGACATGGTTTCGCATGACTCTCTGGAATTGTAAATGTGTTAACACAGTACAACCGTAGATATTGTAATATTTAATCATATACGAAAGGTAGCATATTTGCTGTGATTTATAATGGACAGAAATTGGTTTTATATCTGCAAGGCTAGAAACTCCATATGTTGCCAGTATAAGTAATAAATTTAATACAGTCAGTCATAAACAGCATGTCTGTAAGATAAATTGAAGGTCATCATTTTTGTACCTCAAGGGCAATACAGACATAATCAGCTGTCATACCTGTATTGTCTACTTGTGACTGATAGTGATAAAAAAAAGAGAAAAAAAATTTGATATAGATTTCTATATATAAGTACAATACAGCAAGAAAACTTAATTCAGATTTAATCTATAGTTTTGTAGCGTTTATTAGATGTAAGGGGATTTAGATGTTATTTTCAAAAACTAAAAATGACATTAACAATTTCATCATGTCTACATTCCTGTCAGTGTTAGCTTTTTGCTAACAGTTTTTTTTCAGGGGAAAGAAATATATATTTATGTTATGAAATTAGATAATTGAAATACTAAAATGAAATTCCTTGGATGGCTTTTTAGCTCACCTGACCACGAAGTGGTCATGGTGAGGTATAGTGATGGGGCTATGTCCGGCGTCCGTCGTCGTGCGTTGTGCGTCGTGCGTTGTGCGTCGTTCGTCGTCAACAATTGGGTTGTTAACAGTCTACAGTCACAGTTTTGATTGGATCATCATCAAACTTTTGTCAGAATGTTTGTCTCAATGAATATAAGATCGAGTTTCGAAGATGGGTTATCTCGGGTCAAAAACTGGTCACAGGACTAAAATAGAAAAAGCTTGTTAACACTCTAGAGGCTGCAGTTTTTCATCCAAATATTCTGGAAATTTGTCAGGAAGGTTTGTTTTTGATGATATCTAGGTCAAGTTCGAAGATGGGTCATCTCTGGTCAAAAACTAGGTCACGAGCAAAAATAGAAAAAGCTTGTTAACACTCTAACAATTGGTTGTTAAGCAGTCTAGCAGTCACAGTTTTTGATTGGATCATCATCAAAACTTTGTCAGAATGTTTGTCTCAATGAAAATACAGATCGAGTTCGAAGATGGGTTATCTGCGGGTCAAAAACCTAGGTCACAGGAGCTTAAAAAATAGAAAAGCTTGGGTTAACAACTGCTAGGAGGCTTGCAAGTTTTTCATCCAAAAATATTCTGGGAAATTTGTCAGGAAGGTTGTTTTTGATGATATCTAGGTCAAGTTCGAAAAGATGGGTCATCTTCTGGTCAAAAACTAGGTCACGAGCTAAAAATTAGAAAAAGCTTGTTAACACTCTAATAATTGGGTTGTTTAACAGTCTAGCAGTCACAGTTTTGATTGGATCATCATCAAAACTATTTGTCAGAATGTTTTGTCTCAATGAAATACAGATCGAGTTCGAAAGATGGGTCATGTCTGGTCAAAAACTTAGGTCACAGGAAGCTAAAAAATAGAAAAAAGCTTGTTAACACTCTAGAGGCTGCAGTTTTCATTTTACAAAATATTCTGGACAAAAATTTGTCAGGGGAAGGTTGTTTTAATGATAGCTAGGATGGCTCCAAGTTCGAAAGTATGGGTCCATCTCTCTGGTCAAATAAACCTAGGTCCACAGGAGCTAAAAATAGAAAAAGCTTGTTAACACTCTAGTTTGGCTGCAGTTTTCATCCAAATATTTTGGAAATTTGTCAGGAAGGTTGTTTTGATGATATCTAGGTCAAGTTCGGAAGATGGGTCCATCTCCGGTCAAAAACTAGGTCCACAGGAGCTAAAAAATAGAAAAAGCTTGTTAAAACCACTCTAAGTGGCCACAAAGTTTTCATCCAAATATTCTGGAAATTTTGTCAGGAAAAGTTGTTTTGATGGTTTCTAAAGGTCAATTCAAAGATGGGTCATCTCCGGTCAAAAAACCTAGGTCCACAGGAGCTAAAAATAGAAAAAGCTTGTTAAATTCTAATAGGCTTGCAGTTTTTTAAATCCAAATATTCTAGGAATTTTGGTCACTGGGAAGGGTTTGTTTTAGATGATATCTAGGTCAAGTTTGAAATGGATATTTGTCTGGTAAAAACTAGGTCACAAAGGAGCTAAAAATGGAAAAAGGCTTGTTAACACTCTAGTGGCTGCAAAATTTTCATGTCCAAATTATTTTTGGAAATTTGTCAGGAAGGTTGTTTTGGATTTTAATCTAGGTCAAGTTCGAAAGAATGGGCATGTCTGGTCAAAAACTAGGGTCCAACAGGAGCTAAAAAATAGATAAAAGCTTGTTAACATCTATAGGCTGCAGTTTTCATCCAAATATTCCTGGAAATTTGTCAGGAAAGGGTTGTTTAGATGAATAACTAGGTCAAGTTTAAAAAATGGATCAATGTCTGGTTCAAAAACTAGGGTCAACAGGGAGCTAAAAATAGAAAAAGCTTGTTAACACTCTAGTGGGCTGCAGTTTTCAATCCAAATATTCTGGAATTTGTCAGGAATTGCTTAGATAATAATCTAGGTAATTCGAAGATGGGTCATCTCCCGGTCAAAAACTAGGTAACAGGAGCTTTAAAAAATAAAAAAGTTTGTTAACCACTTCTAGTGGCCCTGGCAAGTTTTTTAAATCCAAATTTTCTGGGGAAAATTTGTCAGGAAGGTTGTTTTGAATGATATCTAGGTAAGTTTGGAAGATGGGTTCATGTTCCCGGTCAAAAACTAGGTCACAGAGCTAAAAATAGAAAAAAAGCTTGTTAAACCTCTAGTGGCTGCAGTTCTCATTCCCAAATATTCTGGTAATTTTGTCATGGGGGAAAAATTGTTTTTGATGATATCTAGGTCAAGGGTTGGGAAAGAATGGGTTCCATGTCCGGTCAAAAACTAGGTCACAGGACTAAAAATAGAAAAATCTTTTTAACACTCTAGTGGCTGCAGTTTTTGATCCAAATTTCCTGGAAATTGGTCAGAAGGTTTTTGATGATTTCTGGGTAAAATTTTTGAATATGGGTTGTCCAGAAAAAATTGGTCACATTGCCAAATAGGGAAAAATTTTAAAACCTAGAGGTCAATTTTTGCTAGTCGATAAAATTTGGGGTCATGATTTTTTTAAAAATTTGCTTGGGAGGGGGTTGTTAGGTGAGCGTCCAGGCATACCCCTCTTTTTTTGAAAACCCTCTTTAATGATATTTTTTATGATTTTATTTTGTTTAGTATAATTTAAGACCTGTAATTTAAAACCTCGTTTAAATTTGATACTAACAGAAACAAAAATTTTGCTCATGTCGAAATGGGAATCAAAAAAGTACCTATCCAATGTTTTATACTTGCTGGAAACCAGATGGGCAATGTCCATAATCTGATTACCTTTTACAAAGTTGCTCCCCTTTTCTTACTGTAGAGCACAGATAATAATCAAGCACACTGTCTTACAGACAGCTTTTAGTTAATCATCTGACTATAATACAAATAAAAATAGTTGGATGAAGTCATAAAAATTATATGAGTTTTGAGCAGGTTGTTAGAGCTTTTAAATGAATGCCTGATCAACATGTTTTGTATGATATATCTAACATAGGTTTTTTACAGATAAGAACATTAGGCATAAAAATCTCTATTTGGTCTGGGGAGTAATGTCAAACAAGAGCTCTTATAGTTCTACTATATATGTGTATATGATGTTTGCAGGGGCTTACCTCAAAGTTAATATATATATATATATATATGCAGTGCCATAAGATAGCTTACAAATGTCTTTGATGCTACTGTAAATGTGAATTGCTAGTATCGTATTTATTTGTCATATTTCAGTATTTCAAGGACTATGAGATTCCTAGAAACATGAAGCACTTGTGGAGATACTTGAGAGATGCCTATGACTCGCCAGCTTTCTCTGAAACACTACCATCACAGTAGATTGAAAGTTTCACTGGGAACTTTTAGTGCAAAGAAATGTAAATTGGGAAAAAAGGGGAAAAAAAGGTAGTAAAAGGCGTAAGTAGGGAAAAAGGGAAATTTTTTGTCTTTATTAAAGATAAATTTTTTAAAAAAAATAAATTGTTTTGTTTATAAAACATTTTTAAAACTTAAAAAACCAAAATAATTTTTCTCTTATTAATAAAATTAAAATTGTTTTCCTTTAAAAAAGAAAATCTAAAAAAAATTTTTGGAAAATTTTTTAGATAAATTTTCAAAATCTTTTTAGACGTGATTTTATATCATGTATAATGACTTTATTATTAAAAACCTCCAAAGTTATAAAATTGTTCTAATGTAAGTCGTTTACCTTAAAATTTGTTGGAAAAATGATTTTTGCCCAAAGACTAAAAACCCCAACTGAATGTTAAAGGGGAAAACCAGGCAAAATTTTCATATTTTAGATTTTAATTTTCTATCCAATATTCTATAAATGTCATCGAAAAAATAATCTCTTAAGCAGTCTAGGGAACAAAATTTTTCTCAATTAAAAAGAAAAAAAATTGTTTCCTAACCTGACCCACGCGGTCAGGTTAGAGCATTTACATTTGACATAGTTATCACAGTGAACTATAAAAGCGTAAAAGAACCTGTCAAATGAGCGACTTAGGCTTGTTTTAATCTTACAATATCCACAATATTTTTTTTTAACTTCTAGAGATTGTAATTGTCAAATGACTTGTTTTAAAACTACTGGTTTTAGTTCTGTCTGCGTCGTCATTTCGTTCAATAAAATGTAGACTTATTTACTTTTTAAACTCACATTATACAGTATTATAAGAAAAAAAATCCTGGGACTTTTAATCACTTAAAAAAACTTCATTTTAGCGTAAGTTAAGTAAATATTGAAAATTTAATATTTTGTCATATATTTGCCTAAGTATCCCTTTAATGTTAATACCAATATAAAGAAAGATATGTCTAATGTTTGTACCAATATAGAGAAAGATATGTCTAATGTTGGTACCAATATAGAGAAAGATATGTCTAATGTTGGTACCAATATAGAGAAAGATATGTCTAATGTTGGTACCAATATAGAGAAAGATATGTCTAATGTTGGTACCAATATAGAGAAAGATATGTCTAATGTTGGTACCAATATAGAGAAAGATATGTCTAATGTTGGTACCAATATAGAGAAAGATATGTCTAATGTTGGTACCAATATAGAGAAAGATATATCTAATATTGGACCAATATAGAGAAAGTTATATCTAATGTTGGTACTAATATAGAGAAA
>NW_026859859.1:0-10214 GCF_026571515.1 Ruditapes philippinarum
ATTACAAACAAAGATTTTTATATTGTTTTAACTACTATCAATACGCTATTGTATATAAACATTGAAAAACGGAAGTAAATCTTGTTTGAGTACACCTTATTTTTTAAAACAAACTACACCAGAACTCGAATTGCCTAGAAATATTACTAATTTTAACATTGATATTCGAATAGACAAGCGTTAAAATTATATTTTCTTTGGTCTCTAACAAAGGTTGATTAATGACATTGATATTCTAATTCAAAATTCATTTTTTTAGTATTTTCCTTTAGAATATGGTTTCGGTTTTGGCGTTTAAATCATTAATTCACATACGGATAATCCATAATAATTTAACAAAATACAGCAATGTATATCTTCTTAAAATGGGAAGATTTGCAAAAATAAGTGTTTATCTCCTTTGAAAAGATTATGGGATAATTTAACAGTTACTGTATTTTCGTCTGCCAGTTGATTTAAAATGATTTTTTTTGGAATCTCTGAAATAAATTGTCTGTAGAATGTTTTTAAGCGGCTAAATTACGGCAGGTCTTTTGTTGACATACGTTTTATGTGTCTGTACAAAAAAGGTCAATTTTCTATCTTTTTTAAAGAAACGTAAAAATACAATTACATAGAGATAGTATTACTTGATTGCATGTTACATAGATTTTATACAAATCACCATTAGAAGATATTATACATGAGCACATATCTTTAGACTGCCTGCTTTTTTTATCTTTTATTCTATAACATGTTTTTCACATGTTCTTTTTTCAATGTCACTTGTCAAATTCATTGCACGAGCTTATTTATAAATAAGCATTTCTTGCCCCTAAATGTCAGCCGGAAACATGGACATTATGAACGTTCATTTCCTTAGATGCACTGAGCAAGGCTGTGTAATATAAATGAACACTCATACAACAAATTAACACAATAGCCTTTCCATGTCTCTTTTTTTTTGGTTGGTATGGAAAGATTTTTTAGGCCATAAGTTAATATTAAACTTTCTCATACCTTTCTATTGAAAATATGATATGACTTTAAAATTTATAGATACATGTACTATGTCGTTGCTGATAAGTGTCTCATTAAATTGTTTTACGATATCGTCCTTTTATAAACAGATGAACTTGTGACTTCTTTTCTAAAATAGCTAAGTTTAGTATTAAGTCAGGTCATGATTACATAGACACTGAGAAATATTTTTTATTTTAATTTCAAAATAATTGTCTGGTTATTTCTTATCTTATTGAATGTACAATTTTTTAACGAATTTTGTTTAGTAACATTCGATATTAAGTCTTATCTTAAAAAAAAGTCTTTAAACCTTTGCCAATAATGCTTAAATCATTTTAATTCCTGACAATATATTAAAAATATTGAAATATAAAAATATAAAACATGTATATATACCGTTTGATTATACAAAATATTCTCGAGATTCGTGACTGAAATATTCTATTGAAGAACTATTATTTTATTATTATGTAAAATTATTTTTTTAATTCATAAAAAATACTAGGATAAAAATCAATAGTTTTTATCTAGTTTTATATATGTATCATACTTTTAAAATTTTAAAGCTCTATAAAGCTTCACAACTTATCAAAATACTAAACAGAAGCAATAGTTTGCTATTTCAATTAAATACAACTTTTCGACGGAGATTCCTTTCCACATTATAGAACAACATAAAACATAAAACTCTATTCTTTGTATAGTTATTTTGTATCGTAATGACCCAAGACAATAGAACAGAAATAACCTCTAATGATATACATAAACAAATAGACAATCTGTTATATCTAAACTAGTTCAGTTTAATAAACATCACAGTCTCATACATTAGAAACTGTTCTGGGCATTAAAAGTATTCGTGCAGATAGTCTAATTGTGTGCTTTCGTCCATTGAGAACCTTTTATTGCGACGTAAAACTCTACATTAGTTATCAGATGATTGATGCAGTGTGCAATACTTTTATATGTTTTGTCCTTTGATAAGAATGGATGATAAACAATTGACACAACAATCGCATACATCAAGAATTGTTCCATTGATATAACTATTTGTGCTGATAGTTTGATTGCGTGTCTTCTGCCTGTCAATGTCTGAAAGAGAACATTTTATTGCGACGTTCTACTCTACATGAGTTATCAGTTGTTTGATGCAGTAAAATTACTATCATATGATTTGTCTTTCTATAATAAAAAATGTTGATCAATTGGTTTGCTTGTTTATATGTATTGCCAAAAGTGTTGCTCTTGATTGTAATTGATTTGGTTTAGCATATTTGATTTGCCTTATATATAATAAATATCTTTTTTTGTTGAAAAATAAGTTTTTTGTCAGGGATAAAGAAGCGTGTGTGTCGTGTTGTTATAAATGATACCAGAAACAAAAAATGTAATAACAAGAGACATCTGACTAAATAAAAAAGTAAATCTTGCAATGCAAATATGACTTAAATGAATTGAAGTATTCAAACAAACATGTATGTGTTAAAGATTTCTTCACGGTTATCCTTATTAATTTTGTTTGCTCACGGCTTTGTGAAATATAAAATATACAGATATATTTCCAAATATCATCCTGTATTCGGTTAACTGGTGCCTTGTGATTAATGGGCACACAATGATCAATTGGATCTCAGGAACTTATTAAAATATGCATTTCTTGATATGGTTCGGAAACTACAGAGTGCCAGAGTGCGTGTTTCATTTTTGATCAGTAAATGTATAAAAAAAGCGTGAAAAATTTCACCAACTCGACATATTAGAGACAACCACATGACACTTTATGCCTCAAGAATGTAAAAATGCAAAAAAAAACAAAACAAAAAATGCAAAAAGAAAAAAAAAACAACAACAAGATGCGGATAAAACCAAGATATGACATCGCGAATAACAGCCACAAAAGTTTCTTTACATGAGACGTAAAATTAGTTATTTTAAAATTCCAATTTTATTCTTTCGTTCTAAAATGTACAAGTATGACATTGGAAAATAATATTCGTTTCAATTTTGTGGTAAAATATTGAGTGATTTACGCCTTGATCGTATTTGTCTTAAAACATTTCAGCCATTAGAGTAAAGTCTCGAGATAAAACAAAACAGAGACGCTTGGACATAAACTTTATGAAATTTTTATTTATACAAGACATGTTTCTTCAATATTTCAGGTGTTACACAAAGAATAGCATAAAGAAATTTTAGGTTTTAAATTTAATAAAATGTTCTGTGTGGAATACACTATTTGTAATCGATATGTTTCATGGACAAGTTCTCTTGGTGTATTCAGATTTATTAGCAAATAAAAATAGCGTTTGAAAATGTGTTTGCAGACTTTAAGGATTTACTCTACAAAATATCTGTATTTTGCCTTTTAAATTCCGTATAACGGTAATTACGTTTATAAAATAAAAAGGTCAATTATATTGGTGCAATTATTGGTTTTGTTTCTTATACAATTTATTTTGTTTGCTTATTTTTTTTCGAAATAATATTCAGTTAACACCAACTTAAATATCATGTATACACTTGAACACTCAATGTTTTATACTATAGGTAAAAGATATACATACTTGATCACCTTTTGGAACAATTAATTTACATGAACAACGTTATTGCTGGGAATGTGTTATAATTAAAATACTTTCTATAAATGCTATTATACAACCAATGGCTTAATAAATTTTATGTGTTATAAAACACAGCAATGTTTTTACATTTAACACTGAAAATAAATTGGAGGTGGCGAGCTGTTGTAAGATTTGTTGCACTGTTTAATGAATTTTGATATAGTCTCAAATTACTTCCGTTAACACTTGTGAACGATTTTAGAGAGTCTTTGATCATTGATTTTACAAAATATTCGGACAATCTATCGGTAGTCTCTGTATGTCATCCCTACGACACTGTCATTGACAAATACCAATTATTCTGGAAAAAGACATGATGCAAGCAAATAAATGAATAAAAGATCAAGTTATATATTCGTCTATTGCGCAGATATAATAGATGTCACGAGAAACTATGAGACAATTGCAAGATAACAACAAATCTCTCTGTTTTCATGACTTCATCAGAAATAATACTTGTTACATAGAAAATGTCTATTCAGAAGAAAGACATATTGATCTCCTGTTTGAATGCATTGAATTAAAGGTCTAGCAGATTTATTTATAGCTTTAACGATGATCATTTTAGTTTTATTATCAGAAAAAAAGAATTGCAACGTCTTGATTGTATTGTGAATCAAGTTATCTTAGGTCAGCTAATCTTGCATATAGGAGGGCTCTTACACATGGAAAAACATAAAAGATGCCAACCATTATAACAAAATTTTAATATTGCAGATTTACAGCAATATAAGCCGGAGGAATGACCACTAGACGCCAACATGACATTGTCGTTTATAAGATGGGACATTTGTTTTTTCTGTATCACCTATTCTCACAAGATAGGCCCAACTTAAATTGACAAAATGTTAAAAAATGAACTTGTTTTTTATCAAATTTTTATTACATAGATGGTTATAGAGATATGTGTCTGACAAATTGGGAAAGTTACAGCACTCAAACTTGATTATTATCTGTAGAACAGCCACTGAAACAAATTGAGTACTTTTGCAAAATGTAATTTACGTTACCTTAACTAAAAATAAACCAATGGTCATATTAAAGATATTTTGATATATTCTATAAATGCACTTGATACAGATAGTCACTTCTATAAATAATTTGCCAAAGTAACATTACATATTTTATCCACAGGATTTAATAAAACCGTACACCAAGCTTTAACTTTTTCATTTATGTTGGGTTTAATATTTCTGGAAAATATGATCATCAGTAATAATAGCTACATAAACAAACTCATTTTTGTACTTATTTAGTTGATTTTATTATGAATTATGAGCACCAAATATTAACATACAACAGTATTTGACTTTAAAATATATTTTGTATGCAGCATACACCAATACAAACACAACTAGGAAATGGTAACGTAAATTACAAAGAATCACCTTTAACTGGGCAACAGCAAAAACTTGATTAAAGATAAAATGACAGCTATGTTTCATTTTTCTTTGCTTTTGAATAATCTAAGATGTAATTATCAGTAATAAGTTCGTCGACTGAGATAAATTTATGAAAGGTTTATGCTCAAACATATTCATTTATCCATTTCTTTAAGAAACTAATAGCTTAAGGCCGTAAAATACCTCGTGAATGCCATTAAGACATTATCTTTTTTATCATATATATATAAAAAAATTATAAAATATAACAAAGTCTATGACTTGATTTAAAGCTGTTACTTTCAGACCAAAAATAACAAATTAACAAAGTAAAAGAATTGACCAGTTATGGTAACGTAGATTACCTTATATTCTAGGATTTTTATATATGTTTGAACATGTCAAACAATAAAATGTTGATGTCAGAGCTATTGCAAAAGAAAATAAATTAATTCATAAATTGAAATAGAAAAGTCTGATCAAACGCATAAGAAAATCTTTTTAATTTTTAAGCATGATGTTTATTTAAAGTTAAAAAAAAACACAAAAAACAACGGCTTTGTTTGAAACAAAGCCATTGAATCATTTATTTAAAGCGGCCTTCTGTTTTTCTGAAGGTTTTATATAAAAGTCAAATAAAAAAAATATGGTGGAAAATTATATTTGCCATCATAAATTACAGAATCAATAATTAAACTCCTGGATTCCTCTAATCTACATGTCCGCTATCTATTTGTATATTAGTAAAGCGTGTGATTCGTTTTCCGATTTTCTATTTTTAGAAACAAACATCACCGGCGTTCTATAAAATTAAATATATCTTTAGACACTGTTTTAAAGTAGTTCTTTCATTTATATGTTGCACTTTCCTTAGATAAAATTACTTAAATACTTAATGTGAAAAAACAAAAACATTTTCGAACAAAAATGAAAGCTGAATGTCGCGCTTTAAATTTATCTTATCTCGTCCTCTTTTAATCTGAAAGAGCGCACATAACAACTAACTTTGGACGACTGATCTATGCCAGAAAAAACGTCTTCTTAACAAATCTTGTCGGCATTGTTTGGCCAATTGAAAGTTGGTGCTTTGACCCCTTTACATTTTCAATTTTGCTAGTACGAAACAAGAAAATCGTCATCAGCTATGACAGTCTCTTCAATCAGTCCAAGGTACCAATGTGCCGAACTACTATTTTCGTGTTTCCGGGTGCTTGAACGTACACCATTTTCATCATCGACAATCAGTCTGTCTTCATCTTGAACACAACCAGACCAATTAATTTATTAACTTGTATTTGAGTCTCAAGCTCTTTCATTCTGTGTCAATTTCTGGACATTTTTTTCTGACATTCTATGTTCTGGTCGCTAAGGTCCCCCCTTTTTATCTTTTCACTGCTGTTGCTCAGTATGATTTTGTTCTTTTTCGTTCTTTTTTCAAGTTATTTTACTCCTTACATTGAGTTTTTCCTCCCACAAAAGGCTCGCTGTATTTCAGCCTATGATATACCCATGCTTGCTGAAACAAAGAAAAAGTAATCTACGTTACTTATTTTGTAATCAACGTTACCATTTTTAGAAACCATTTATGAATGCCTAAATTACAGTTTTTTTTCTCAGGAACAAACAGAGTTATTACATTAAACTACCATATAATGATATACAATATAGGAACATGTCAAATATTTGGAGAAGAACTACTTATTGGTGTTGCAGATATCACAAGTTGATATTTTTGTAATCTACGTTACCAACATTGGTATCACATTTGTTACACCTTTATAAAATCTTAGATGATCTGGTATAACACAGATAACATACATGTATCTGTGTAGATTTGTTATGATAAAAAACTTTATGAACATTATCTTTTGGTAAGTAAAAATGGTAAGTAAAAATGGAGACCAAAAAAAGGATTTGTTAAAAACTTGGGCCATGACGTAACTAATATACGCAATAAATGTTTGAATTATAAGTGTACAAGATTAATTTCATTGAAATTATAGATGTATAATTCAGTTATAATCTTAAAAATATAATAAAAAACATTTTATCACTTACCTTGTTTTACTTTCCTGAAGATAACTAGAACTCAGTTATATAGTGTTTCTACGCGGAAATTGCAAATGCAAATGGCGGAATAAGTGGCAAATTTGAAATAATGGGAAATAAACTATGTGTATATTGATCTAGAAGTATATACAACGGAACATTGAAACAGCTGAACATTATCTCGTACATTAAAATCAAATTATTTGCAGAAATTGAATAACCGTGGTAACGTTGATTACATCACGTAAATTACATTTTTATTGTCATGAGCATGATTTTTTTTACAAACAATCAACTTTTACAAAATAAAGAAATATTGAATGTTTAACAAGTCTAATCTAATTGATAATAGTCTATAAAGAGCACCCTATGTCACAATATTTGAGTAATAGCAGTAACGTAGATTACATTCTTAAATTTACTTTACAAATATAATGTTTGTGTTTCTGGTGTAATGTTTTTTTATGAAATGAGTTAATCATTGTATCGCGTATTGTTTATACTATGTTTTGTTAGTATTTTCATCTGTTTAAACACCTTTTAATGTGTTAATTGCCTGTGTATTTTTGTGCGCAAACTAAGTAACGTAGATTACATTCGATTTGGAGACAAGAAAGTTTTGTTTTATAACGAATAATGCAAAGAGTTTCAGTCAGAAATTCTTTAAATTTTCAAACTTCAACATGTCGTGAAACAAAAATTAAAAAGATATATTCAGTTTTTAACAAATTGATGCAGCACTTGTGTGTTAAATCATGTAACCCTTTACAGAGACAGCGTATTTTTCTTTTAAATTGATATCATTTGTTCATTTCTTTTTCTAAATACAAGTTTCTGACATCTATTGTGAATATGATTTAAAAGAAGGAACCATGTAATGTTGAAAAAATAACAAAACTCAACTGTATAACTGTATATGTTTTAACTTTTGTCAAGAGACACTCAAATTTCAAACTTGGGCCTATCTTGTGAGAATAGGTGTGTATATGAAGTCTCATAATTTTAGTTAAATAAATCCCCACAATTTTCTAGATTCAACCATTATAATACCACTTACCTAATTTCGTTGCAGAGAAGCCAGTGAATTAGTCCGCCGGTTCCTTTGTTAGAGCAGTTTAAAGCCAAAAGCTAGGAAAATTGCCGCTAGAGGACCGCATGTCATGTCCGTTTAAGGATTGAATATTTGTACCTCTTATATATATTAAATGTAAGTATTTTCGTAAAATCAACACTTCCTGTAGTCGACAATTATTCCACTTTGTGTCTGATTCTGTTGCGGATATGCATTGCATTAATGTCGATTTGCATCTTTACAGACCAAATACTCTAAGCCAAGGCATGGTCGTTTTTAATCAGCGATTTGGTATTGTATAAAGTGTCTGATAATATAGGGAAAAATAAAAACACCATGTCCCGGAGTCGACCGTTATGACATCATATGTCTGATTTCGTGAATCAGTTACGAGATTTTGCCTAACAGCCATACGAGGGCCGTTTAAATATAACGCCGACAACAGTTATATTTCTAGTTGATTTCTTTAATATACGGCTTATATATAAAATATTCGTGCATCAGATGTTTGCACAGATGAATCCAAGGAAAACAAAGGAAGTGTAACAATTATATTCCGATTAGAAACAAAACACTCACCACCACAGGGCGCGTTCAGATTACATTTATTGACGTCAAGAACGTCAGTCAATTAACATTTCTCGCGCCAGTTATTTAAGTAAACTTCCTGTGTCACGGAACAGATATATATAAAAGTCTTTAGACCAATACAATATTTACCTGTCTAAGATTGCAGCATTAAGTATCAAACCACCGTTCTTGTAAAGCTTGTGCCATTTGAGTGAATTAAAAGAAAATTGTTTCAATGCTTTTATAAAACAAATGAATTGACTTTATAACTCCTATTTAAATATTCAAATGTCCCAGATTTGCCATAATTTCACCTTTCTTGAATTTGCATTTATCGCGTTTCAAGAACAAATAAAACAACGTACAAATGGCAGATTCATACAAAATTTAGTAGGCACAAGGCCAATGTGAATATAAATCTATAAAGATGTGTATAAACAAGCTCAATTTAATCACGTTTGAAATGGCAGATAAATAAATATGCATGTTTTTCTTGTTCTTGTCTTGTCCTTATTGCATACGACAATGCTATAAATTACGACTTAAATATGACGTATGAAACACATCTCTTGGTGTATTTTAATTCAAACATTAAGCTCAATAAGCTTTAAATTTGTGAAAATCTAAAAACGCAACCACAACTTCAATATATTTCCGTTTTGCCTATTCCGGGAAAATATTAAAGAACTGCCCAGCCTTTTATTACACTATGATGGCAAGAGAGTTTTACAAATTCTTTTTAAATAACATTCCTGTCAATTTTAAATGAAAGTATAATCATATCCGATGCAACTTGAAGTTATTGTAAATTCACAAAGGATATGAAGTATTGACAAATTACATGCCTGAAATAATTGCATTTACACAATTATAAGTTTTATTGTACGTCACCTAAGTACTGTATAGAAATTTGTAGCAGAGCATCATTAAATACAAAAATTATTAATTATAATATTTCATTTGAAACATTATGCATAGAAACACAATTCTTTTGCAAGAAGTCAATTTAATATTGAGTATTAAAAAATAAAGAGTTATAAATGAAACATAAAAGTAGGTTCACGATCATTGCAACGACATGTAGATTATCTTTCTATAATATGTAGGTAAATTAATTTTAATTAACCTAATCTTTGGCAATATACGACAGCCATTCCTTTAAGAGTATGAATGCTATATTTGGCACGGTTTCTATTATTAATCAAAAGAAATTTAATACCTTTTTAAACGTCGCAGAAAATAATTACCTTTACTTTAACTTCTTTTTAACAATAAGTCTCATTAGGGATCAAGTTACGAAACATTGTGAGTCACATAAAAGTTACTGACATTGATATAGTATCAATATACGGAGATATTATATTTGTATTTAATAATAGCAACTTTTAATTAAAAGTTGTAAATCTAATACAAAAGTTTGTGTAAAGGCTCGTGTAATATTACAAATCAACACAGAGAAAATGGAATTCTAAAGACATTGTTATGAAAATCATTTCACAAACTTGACTACCACTTGTC